>NC_091628.1:40172983-40474112 GCF_027580195.1 Bos mutus | reverse complement strand
TACTTCTTTCCATCATCAGTTGATATATGTTCAAACAGCGCAAATCAGTGTTAACATTGACTCAAGAAAAACAATTACAAAGTAAATCACATAGTTCGGTCTTTTCTGACAATGAACGATTTGCAATATTCTCATTGTTTGCATGATCTATGTTATCACTCTCTTGCATTAGTGTTGATAACAGAGTGTTGCCATTATCTTCTTTGAGGTCTCTGCCTGATTAATTTTCCCCTTCTGAACTAGAAAATTAAGTTTTTCCTCCTAAATCAAAAATCACAGAAGAGAAGAACTATAAAATCTCAAGATTATTGGTGTTTATAATTTGATTAGAAAACTGTCAATTTAAAATAGTAGGTAGCTACCATATTTTTATCAGTAATATTACTTTGACTGTGTTTGATTTTTTCTGTAGTAGACATTAAGATAAATTGGAGAATTACACATAGTTTGGGGATAATATGTAAATATAGATTTTTAAAAGTCAGACACTGGTAATTTTGATTGATGGTATTATTTATTATCAGGATAAGTTTTAGAAAGCTAATTAAACCTAATAATGCTCATTGATTTTATTGGCAGCCTATTCATTCAAAGATAAAATATAAGTGGAAAAAACAAATAATCATAACTGTTTATGTGAAGGAAAATCAGGTTTGGGAATAAAAGAACTGAATCACAAATTAGCTGTAGCCCCCATACATACTACCTGAATGTCAAACAACAAGTAATGTTTGTTTAAAGGAATATAAACTAGAACTATGTCTTGCCATAGCATAGCCTACCTAGCACATTTTCTCCAGAACACTCCAGAAACTTCCCTACAAGGACGATTCTGAAACCTGGACAGGAGTCTAGGAATACTTGCTCCTGTAGTATTGTAGTGATTTCTGAACTTCAAAATATACTTGCATTTATTTACTGCATTGTGCTCTTTCATCTTATTAAAAACTTTAGGAAAACTCAATTTATCCATATTTTCAGTGGAAGTATTACAAAAATATTATGCTGTAGGTGGACAGGTTTAGAAGTTACTTTGCAAGCTTGAAAAGTTCATATAGATGGAGGAGGTATAATTACAGAGATGCCACATGTTGGCCACAAGATTTTTTTTTTTTTGGTTTTTCGTCTTATGCAACTTCATCCAATGCTCATATTCTGAATATACAGCAACAAAGATGCCTTCCTTAACCATATGGCTAGATGCTTATGATCTGTTTTCTGAATATTTTTTCCCTGGATGTAAGGTCAAATGGAGGTTTTTTAAAAAAAAATCCAAGCCTATTTAATGTCTAATACAGGTGACAGTGAATTATAAAGAATTTAAAAGTGTTATATAACAAACAGATTAGTATCAAATGAATGCCCTGTGATTTTTGCATAAGAGGCATTTTAGCTATTTTGAGCAGTAACTGATGGAATGAGATGTAAGCAATCTCTGGCAAGGTGAGAAGCTGGACAGGCCAAGGCTTAGAATCCTTTTTCAGAGCTTTGTCAGAGCCAGGCATTCTGGGGACAATACAGTGAATCACAGCTATATGATTAATCAAATCAGTTCTCTATTGTAAAAAGACAAAGAGATGATGCCCACATTGGCATCAGATTTGGAATTGGATGCTTGTAGATGAATGAATTTGTGTAGACTGTGCCTTCCAATGTTTTGCCTGGAAGAGAAATAAATCCACTAGGAATCTGGACAAAAGCAACGTTTAGATAATCATACAAGAGTTAGAATAGCCTATATAGAAGAAAAGCTAACATTAAAAAGAATAAATTCATTGTTCTTAATGACTAGCTATTGAGTACTTTAACAGAATTAATCATTATCACTAAAAATGTAAACATACTTTAAACGTGTATAAAGTCACTGGCCACCATAATTTCAGCTAAATAGCGAACAATTTCATGGGAGAAATGGAAGATATTTGGGGATCTGTAAAGAGAAGTTCTGAATATTCCCTTTGGCACCCCATCTCTTTATTTCTAGAAATTTCAGTTTCAGTGCTTTGAAAGTAGATTTCCAACACCAGATAATGACAATCAGCCAACATATACTTGAGTACCCACTGTGCTCCTGGCAGTCTTCTCAGCCCTTTACATGTATTTTCTTAAATAGGAACAATGACCTTGTGTGTCAGGTATTATTATTAATGTCCCTCTTTTCAAGCTGAATAGAAGTTAAATGATTTGCTTAAGGTCATAGTTGTAAATGAGAGTAGTCTAGGACTTGAACCCTAGCAGTTTTACACCAAAGGCTTTGCTTGTCATTGCTAAGCAATACTGCCTTTATGATTGAACTTCTGTTTTCAAAAATAAAATGGTGGCATGTCATCAAGAGTTACCTGAGCCCCCAAATAAATTATTTCTGTAAGTATAAAAAATAAAAGCTCAAGTCTAATTTAACATTTCTGTTTTTAATTCCTTCAGTGTACAGATGTCAGCACTGAGCACATGACTTGATGATACAGCCATGTATCATGTGAGGCATGTGTGTTTCTTCACAGTTTATAGTGAGCATTCATGGACATCGCATAGTAAGAAAAGTAATAGCATTTCTGTGTTTTAGGCAATAGAATTCTGGAAACTTTTCACCAACAGTGTATTTTGGCAGTGAATTTCAAACATTCTGCTAATCTCAAAATAGAATAAGAATTTTGTGATTATTCTTTTTTAACTGCTCTTCATACTAGATAAGGAGGGATGTAGAGGAAATGGTATAAACAGTAATGATAACTAAAAGATCTCTCTTCTCCATTAGACTAGAATGCTGCTTTTCTCTTCTTTTTTTCTTTTTTTTTTAAATTCATTCCAGCCCCTGCTCTTCAACAGGTCGGAAGCACCAACTATCTTCCATCTGCCTCTACACAAACTTGCCCACTAAGATCAACATGTGCCTTCCCCCAACCTATCCATAATGCACTGGGAGACTTAGCTTCATGTCTGTTTGGAAACATGTATAATAAGCTTTTATTATTGGTTATAAAATTTTAGTCCTAAATTTTTTCCAGTTTTATCACCTACAGCCACAAAAGATATCCAGTAATTTCAAAGAGTTATGTAAATCTACCATATTTCATTACTGGCTTCTTAATGTGTCCTTGGAGAAGGCAATGGCACCCCACTCCAGTACTCTTGCCTGGAAAATCCCATGGACAGAGGAGCCTGGTGGGCTGACATCTGTGGGGTCACACAGAGTCAGACACGACTGAAGCGACTTAGCAGTAGCAGCAATGTGTCCTTGCCTAAAACTCTAATAGGAGGTGGTAAACACACTTGTCAACTACATATTGGACTTTAAGGATCCCCCTTAAATCTAAGAACTGGAGAGAACCATTTCAGCCTTATAGTAAAAAATTTTGTTTATCATGGATTATTATAATGGATGGCTTCCTAGGTGGTGCCAGTGGTAAGTAATCTGCTTGCCAATGCAGGAGATGTAAGAGAGGCAGATTCCATCCCTGAGTCAGGAAGATCACCTGGAGTAGGAAATGGCAACCCACTCCAGTTTTCTTGCCTGGAGAATCCCATGGACAGAGGAACCTGGTGGGCTACAGTCCTTGGAGTTGCAGAGTCAGATGGGACCGAGCCAGCACACATGTACACACTCGCACATGCACGTATTATAATGGATGGGTTCTGGTAAAATTCCTAGGTAAGAAAGCTACAATTTTAATTTGAGGTTCATTTGGAGGTGAACATGAAATAGCTGAGAGTTCTCCTTGCACAGTTTTCCCTATTTCATTTGGCAAAGGAAATTGTTTCTTGGAATAACATGCTAACTTTTTGTCCACTGTATATAGTGGCATAGGGATCATTGCATTACTCATGGATGCTATTCTTATTTAAAATAAAATTTATGTCACATTCCAAAAGAATAACAAGGATCTGTTCTTACAAAAAAAAAACAAGTCTGTTGATATGAGACAAACAGATTGACTTAAGAGTCCAACAGTCTGTATTTTTGAAGCTTGAATTACTCACATTTTGATTGCACTTACTTTGATTTTGGGGTGGCAGCTTTTTCTAGCTGACCCTTACTAATAATCTTCAGTAGACAGAAAAATTTAAATTATTCTAATTAAAGAGCAATATCGAACATGTTGACTAAATGTAGATTTTGTGTAGTTGATTAGACGAGAATTTGGTAAGGTTTTAGATCTACCACTGATACCAGAAAGCTAAATTCATTTGTGGATTTGTTAATGAACTAGATTGGCAGAATGTCCTTGGTTTAAATTATTAAGGTAAGAGATTTGAAAAGCATAATTCTTAGGTATGAATTCAAAGACATACAGGCAAGTTTACTATGAGCTCCATAAATACACAAGGATAGAAAGCAATGGGGATGACAGGAATAATTTTTGTCTATATATTTGTTTCAAGTGTCCTTTATAGAGAAGTAACTTTTTTGATGGAACTCGTATTTCATGAGACCAAACATAAAACAAACTTGTAGTGATCACTTTTTATCAGATTCAGGTAGAAGACTGCCAAACTGTTTTCATTTCACAGTAGGTTGTAGTCCTGTGATGGAATTACTAGCTGGGGTTTGGAATCTAACAACCTGGCATGCAAGATGTTAGTGGCCCAACATGATGTGTTGATTTAGCTTTCCAGGTGACTGAAAATATAGCTAGAGTTCTCCTTTATCTACAGACTAGACCGACAAGGCTTTGTGAAAAACTAAATTAATTTTGCATTGACATTCTGGGTGTTGCTGATAAAATTTGCAGTGACATTATGCCTATTGGTTATACTGTGACAGGCAGACTCTATCCAAGTGGACATTATAAGAGCCAAATTTAATAGTCTTAACATTGGAAATTTCTGCCTTGAGCAGAGCAGCTTTCCAGCATGTGCTTTGTTTTCTGCTCCCACAATTATGAATTAATATACATCATTTTCAGGCTGTTGAGGAATGACATAAGAGGATTAATGGAACTGGACAATATTACACTAGCAGAATGAAAATTCTGTAATGGTTTTTCTGCAGTGATGTGATAGAAAAGGCAAATGGAAACCAATCTCTAGCCTTTGTGCATTCAGAATTTCAAGAAAGTGGATGAAAAGGGAAGTGGAGAACAATTATGTTACTCAAGCTGATACAATTTTTCATCAAATATGTAACTCATTTTTCACAAATATTAGGGATTGATTCAACTGAGTGTATTGTGTGTAGTGTATGATGTTATCCATTTAATTACAACTTTTATGTCTTAAAAATATTCACAGAAAAGGTATACTTTGTCTAATTTTCTAATAAGAAAATTAGATACAATGAATATACACAATAAATCTCATGTACTGTTATATACATATTGCTGTAGAAAATGCCTCTAAAGTGAAAAGATTTTTTTCATACTTTACCAAAAGTATGAAATAAACAATGTCTATTAAATTGAAGGCTCCCCTAACTCCAGCTGTTATTTTCTTGCTACAAAGCTTATCTATCAGAACAGTAGAATTATTTAAATATTTTCTGATACTGACTATATATTTATTTATTCAAGTTATCTGAGAACTTTTAACTGTTTTTATTGCAAAATGATTTTCTTCCATAGTTGAACTTTAATAAAATTAGTTTTGAGACTAATTTGTCAAGCTCTTCAATACATTTTTACATAGATTTCTGATGTGGCTACTTATTTTAGATTTTTTATTTTTTTAATTTAAATTTATTTATTTTTTTTTAATTCTTCCAATTTTATTTTATTTTTAAACTTTACATAATTGTATTAGTTTTGCTAAATGTCAAAATGAATTATAATGTTTCCCCATCCCGTTTCCTCCTCCCTCCCCATACCATTGGAGGCTAATTACTTTACAATATTGTATTGGTTTTGCCATACATCAACATGAATCCGCCACGGGTGTACATGTGTTCCCCATCCTGAACCCCTCTCCCACCTCCCTCCCCGTACCATCCCTCTGGGTCATCCCAGTGCACCAGCCCCAAGCATCCTGTATCCTGCATCAAACATGGACTGGCGACTCATTTCTTATATGATATTATACATGTTTCAATGCCATTCTCCCAAATCATCCCACCCTCTCCCTCTCCCACAGAGTCCAAAAGACAATGTGATATTTTTGAGATGTCTATTCAGAAAAAGAGGATTTATTTACCTTAATTGTGTGCATTCTATTTTTTAATGATAAAATGTATTTGAATACTGTGCATGGATTGGCAAATGTGAACCAGAGCAATATGGAGATGACTTACTCAATATTACTTTTACAGATTAACTCATTTAGGCAATGAATTCTAGTAACTCACAGTATTTTTTAAAACATTTAAAGAAGTATTCTCTCTTAAAATAATAATATTAAAACCAAAAGGATCAGCAATATGGCAAATTTAAGATGATCATTTGAAAAAGAGAAATCACATACTTGTTAATCATACTGTATTTGAGGTGACTGTAGATGGGTCTGATATACAGAATGGTATTAAAATAGAATTATAAAGTATATTTGGACTTCCTTGGTGGCTCAGTGCTAAAGAATCTGCCTGTTACTGCAGGAAATGCAAGAGAGGCAGGTTCGAATCCTGAGTCAAGAGAATTGCCTGGAGTAGGAAATGGCAACCCAACTCCAGTATTCTTGCCTGGGAAATCCCATGGACAGAGAAGCCTTGGTGGGCTACAGTCCATGGGGTTACAAAAGAGTCTGACAGGGCTCAGTGACTAAACAACAAGAACGAGAAGTATATTAACCATAATGATGGGGATCTAGGTGTAGATAAAATGAGATGATTGTCTTTAAGCTTTCAATAAATTTGTTACCCAGTGTAAACCTTGTTTATATTCACTTAACTTCAACAAGTTAAGAAAGAATACTTGAAGTTCTGTTATTTAGTTTCTTAGATTCTGAGAGAGTAGTCAAGAGCCTGGAACTGTCTTCACTGAGTGTGTACCTCCACATACGTTCTAGTTTAAAACAATGCTTTGCTCCTGTCAAGGTTTTAAGGCACAGAGTGCTGAGAAGACAGCAATTTGCTTAATTAAACCCTGTTCATTTTACAGGGCAAGAAATAAGATTACTCTTTGGCAATCACATGTTGCTTGAATTATATTTAATCTTTTACTACCCTGAACACTTAAACACATACACACACACACACACCCTAATGTAAATATGGACAGAAGTAATACCCCTACTCAAAAGTGATCACATTTCTTCCTAAAATAAATGAATTAATAACTCTGAGGATATTTCTCTCTGACAGAAAAATAAGGTGCCATAGTTAGTAAGGCAAAATTCATGCCTTATAGGATTATGGCTTCACTAAAAGTGAATTAAGTCTGCATGTATGTGTGTCCTCTATATAGCCTCCCTGTTACCAACTGACTTTTGACAGAAAATGGCTATGCTTTTCATTCTGACCAATAAAAGGCAATGTGGTGAGTTACAGAGATTGACTGGGTGCTTGACATGTGGTGCTGCTCCATTAAAATGGTGGGCAATTGGTACTGGGGAGGTTTAGGAGATTTAACGTGTTTTGCTTGTTTTGCATATGCTAATATTCTAATAATATAAAAATGCAATATCAGTTCACAGCTGACAGGTTTCTTTATATTGCTTTTATAGTCAAAATGTAAAAAGAAAATGATATTATGCTCCTAATCATTCTATGCTTGTATTCTAATATTACTAGGCAGCTTCTGTAGACATAGTCAAATAAGCACATTGTTCATTATTTAAATGCAAATGCACCTTTCAATTATTATTGCCCATGTAATTTTTAGAGAATGATCATTGCCTTGTCCCTTTCCCCACTTCACTACTCTAAGATAAGTGGATGTGCTTAATTCTTTTTCTGTTTTGTCTTTTATTATTAAAGGAACCTTACAGAAAATAAAACATTTGTTTTCAACTAAAAAATAGCAACTACCCTGGTATTTATATTCAGTTTTATTTCTGCAAAATAGCCACATTTTTACATAATCCAAACAAATTGTCTTTTGTAACTGTAGGCTAAATATGGTAAAATGTGGCTTAAAATAATCTCCCTATTGTGTTACAATATATGAATAATTATAAGTGTAAACACTTGATATCACCCGTTACTATAATATCGTTATTCTGTAGGTAGTATTCACAATGCAGTATATTCTATTACTACTTCATAAAATGAACTCTTAAGATTCATTTTAAGGCACTACACAAAACATTGTTATTAAAAAATTATAGGAAAAAATTTCCCAATGAAAAACTGATAATTCGAGGTATTATTTCAAATAGAGTGAAGAATAGATAAAGAAATTCAATGTAGCAATATCTTTCTATTTTGATTTCAAATTAAGTTTTTATATACACACAAAAAATTTGGCTCAAGAATTAGCGGATATAGTTTAGATTGTAAATAACCAAAATAATGTTTCAGTGGGTCATTTTGACAATTTATTAATAAAATGATTACTGTTAATAATTGATAGATTTTTTTTCTTCCCATGCTAGTGATTTATGTTGAATGGGAATTTAGTGATATGTATAGGGATGCATCTTAATATCTATATTTGCTGAACAGTGTTAACACAAAACTTGTCCTTATTAAAATGGACTTTTGTACACTACAATTTGAATTAAGTAATGCATATATAAAGTATTTAAAAAGTTGTATATCAAAATGTATAACATTCCATTTTTCACTATATCTTGTAAAAGATTTTTGGTGTAATCAATATGACTCTCACATATGTTGAATCAAGTATTCTGCTATTTATTTAAACAGATATATACCTGATGTATTTGGAATTTATTGCACTCATATAATTGTGTATATTGTGGCCTCAAAAGTCTGTACTTATCCTTGCTTTAAAAAAGTAGTATGTGCATTTCTTTCCCAGTTATTTTACTTAATTATATTAAGGAAAACATCCTTTACTAAATGTACCTTAAAATTCACAATAAAGTTTAGAAATTGTTTTCTACAACTTTGACATTTTGTGTTGAATTTGTTTGTGAAAATTTTTTGAAATTGTTCTCTGATTTTCTGATAAAGAATCCCTCAACTTAATCTTGGGGCTTCCCTGGTGGCTCAGTGATAAAGAATCCGACTGCGATGCAGAAGACACAGGAGACTCCGCAGGTTTGATCCCTGGGTGGGGAAGATCCCCTGGAGGAGGGCATGGCAACCCACTCCAGTATTCTTGCTTGGAGAATCCCATGGACCGAGGAGCCTGGCAGGTTACAGTTCATAGACTCACACACAGAATCGATACGACTGAAGCGAGTGAGCATGCATGCAACTTAATCTCACTGATAAATGATAAGTTAAAACATATGCAGTGTGGTGAAGAGCTCTTGTTTAATCATGAGGCTGTTTACCTAAGTGATGAATTGCTCACACCTATGAAACCTAGCTAAAAGACACCAAATGAACTTTCCCTGCAAAATCCTAGTTACTCACTATGTCCACTTTCCAACACTGGAATATCAAGCAATTTACACTTACCAGAGTGTTCTAGACTGCAGAGAAGCAGTTGCATGGAGGTACCGTGAAGAAAGTATATGCAGATCTGTTAATCAAACTTTTTTTACGCTCCTATTACCGAAGTTACATAGATATGTAAGAAAAAAGTTTGGCATACATTACTGTTTGACATTCAATTAACATGTAAGGTTGGACTCTCAAGTACAGTAAATATAAATATCCATGTTTGGTTCAGGTTAGTCCACTGAGAGATAGACTTGCTTATTTTGCTAAAAAAAAATCAGATTCTGAGGCAATCTCTATATTACCACAGTTTTTAATGTCACTCTGAATCATGTTGGAATCCAATCACTTGGCTACTTGCACAGAGAAAAACATGTACTCTGTATTGCTGTGGAGGGATAAATGTGCATTTGCTGTATTTTATGTTTAGATTTACAACTATAAGAAGTGGAGAGTTGAATTTTATCACAATTCTCTCAGTCACAGATTGATTATTTTATTTCAATATTTATTAAAAACAAGCAAAAATTGATGTCATTAAAAGATCCAAATAGTTTTCATATGAAAAGATTCCAATTATTCCATGATATTTACTTGAATTAGCCAAGATGAAAACTTACTAATCATAAATGCGAAGGCATGTTACAAAATGACTCTAGGTCTTAAAGTTATCTTGAACTCAGAGAGATTTAGCTCATTCTGACCATTTTGTCAAATTTTGTATTTTATTTTGTTTTTTGCAGATGTTTTTCCCTTAAAAATGTAAATTCACTCAGGTCAATTCAACAAATATAATTAAATGAAAATATTTTTAGCTTGCATTGGCATTTTCATTCTACACACATAACAGAATGCTTTTTAAATTTACTTTCCATCCATGTAAAGAAAATTATTTTGAATACCAAAGTAATCACATCTTAGAATCATCAGAAGCTGGGCAAATGGCTTGTTGGCATCTTATAAACAAATAGGAATAACAAGATGTTTTTTTCATATAAGAAGGAAAAAGTGATTCCAGATATGTATTTTCCCATTTGACTGGTCTTTGAAATTGTTTTCTGTTTTAAAGCTATCCAGAATTTCTATCCATTCCTTTCCTCTTTCATATTTTTCCTGAGATATAATTACTTCCAGATTTTGCCACATTTTTATTAAAAAATAATGCATATTTAGTTAAAACATTAAAACACATTAACAAAATAAATACAAATAATTTTCACCACTTTCACTTCAAAATGTGTTCTGATATTAATGTGGAATATCAAGTATTATTAGTCACATTTTTGAAAAAGCAAGTGATTTTTAAGAGAGGAACTGGAGGGAGAAAAGGAAGCACCAACTAATTTAGTCTATACTTTTGTTTTTGGTGACTAGAAATAAAGTGCCTGCTGCTGCTGCTAAGCCTCTTCAGTAGTGAACGACTCTGTGAAACCCCATAGAGGCAGCCCACCAGGCTCCCCCGTCCCTGGGATTCTCCAGGCAAGAATACTGGAGTGGGTTGCCATTTCCTTCTCCAATGCATGAAAGTGAAAAGTGAAAGTAAAAAGTGAAAGTGAAGTCGCTCAGTCATGTCCAAGTCTTAGCAACCCCATGGACTGCAGCCTTCCAGGCTCCTCCATCCATGGGATTTTTCCAGGCAAGAGTACTGGAGTGGGGTGCCATTGCCTTCTCTGAATAGAGTGCCTACTTTATTTCTATTTATATGGAAAATTACTGAAGCAATTCTCTGCACTGTAAAAATTTATTTTTTGTTATTAAATATAAGCAGTTAGTATTATATAATCAGAATATATATATATATATAATATCAATTTTCTATTTTAAAGTTTTGAATAGGTAGAGTCTTTGGAATTATTATGACTAAGTAATATTTTTATAAACCTAAGTATGAGGCTGAAACTCCAACACTTTGGCCACCTGATGTGAAGAGCTAACTCACTGGAAAAGACCCTGATGCTGGGAAAGATTAAGGGCAGGAGGAGAAGGGGACAACAGAGGATGAGATGGTTGGATGGTATCACCAACTCAATGGACATGGGTTTGGGTGGACTCTGGGAATTGGTGATGGACAGGGAGGCCTGGTGTACTGCGGTTCATGGGGTTGCAAAGAGTCAGACATGACTGAGCGATTGAACTGAACTGAAGTATCATAGACTAAGGTCATTATTTTTAATATAGCTGCTTTTAATATTTAAACATATTTCCTTTAGCAGGGCACAACACTTGGGTTTTGAAAATGCACAAGTAACCATTTACTCATGAACATATAATATTTCAGGATTCCCCAATTGTTGTTGTTGTTGAGTCACTCAGTTGTGTCCTACTCTTTGTGACTCCATGCACTACAGTATGCCAGGGTTCCCTATCCTTCACCATCTTCTAGAGTTTACTCAAACTCATGTCCGTTGAGTCAGTGATGCCATCCAACCATTTTGTCCTCTGGCATCCCCTTCTCCTCCTGCCTTCAGTCTTTCCCAGCATCAGGGTCTTTTCCCCAATTAGTGTAAGTGAATCACTATTTTATTTTAGATTACTTTCAAAGAACTATATCAGGGGAAAAACAATTCTACACATCATTTATTTAATAAATATTTTTTGCTCACCTATATTATGATAATTATTTTCACCAAATGGGATCTTTACACATAATTTGATGTGTTTCTCATGCTGTGCTACATCCTTTTGCACAGAAGATCTGTAAGATGACTATGTTTCTTTGAGATAGAGGGGGTAAAATTGGAAGTTTTGTATACCTAATGAGGTTTAATAACATTGAAAATTCAAAAGAATTCTGGCAAAATTCCTGGTTTGTAGCAGAGACAAATACTTTATGGATAAATGAATGACCAAAGACTGATGATGGAGTTGTTTTTTAATATATATAAGTAATTATAATTTATATATTTTTGAATAAAATGTTAATCTTATTATACGGTAAGGTACATGTTGTGGTTGATTTTATTATTTTATTTTGTTTATTTTTGTTCTTTACATACTTATTTGCAAAATAGTAAAAAGTGTGTTCAATATACAATGGCAAAAACAACAACTGAAATTTTTGTGACTTTGTTATACAAATAATATTTGATGTATAATTGTAATCTTCTTACAGCCCAGAAATTTACTATTTGCCACTTTAATTATAAATATTTATTTAATAATAAAATTAAATATTAGAAATAATATTTATTTTGAAAATGTTGAAAATAATAAATACTGGCAAAATTTTGTTTTGACAATTGTTTCTGACTTTCTTTGCATTATTACCTCTTGTCTTACATAGAAAATTAACAGTGGCAGAATTAATCCATTCATAAATCATAACTGTTAATTGGTACATTTGAGAGGCTATTCTTAAATGTATGTATTAATTGCATGCATGTAATATTATGCCTTTTGGTGATTACTTATTTTAATCATTTTGGAAATGTGCAAAAGCCTAAAGCGTATAAATGGTTAGAAATATATTTGTTACTTTAAACATTTTATTTCAAAACCAACAGTGCTTAAACATTTGTACTCAGAACTCTTTTGAGCATCATTTCAACATTATAAATGCACACTGCAGAAAAATTCTTATATTCACATATATTTTTTTAAGAATTACAAATTGTTCAAAGTTTCTATAGACTATGTGAAGCCCATCTATGAAATCTCCCAGGGACCTTTGGCTCTGGGTAATAACCACATTTATATAAATTATTTGACTCTTTATGCAACTCCTACTAAATATTCTTCAAAAATAGTTTTGAAGTATTTCAAGTGAAAGGAATTCAATACTCTTCTCAGCACTAGCTATTTTTTTTTAGAAAATGAACTCTCTTTGGAACCACTTCCTCCTATGATAAAGGTGAAAACCTAGAAATATTTTTCCTTCCTTATCATGTACAGTATAAAATAAGATAACACATTAAGATATACATTTTACCATAGGAAGAAATATATTGATCACTTTAATGAAATGCTCTCCATCACATATATAATTGATGGTGTTAGTGGACATGCAAATAAATAGTCAGGGTCAGCCAAATAAAATAGGGCAGCTTTAAATTTAAACTCTTTGACATATGCAGTTCTCAGTATTTGTTGTTTGATTTCTGTTTTTTTAGTTTATCTGTTGTCCTTTTGCTGCTGTCATGTACCAGATAATCCTTGTGAAGTGACATTACAAAGGTGTAATTTCCTGTTCACCGTTATGTTTCCAACAGACTTTGCCTAATATGCCCTTTCTCCTTACAAAGAGAATAATAAAATATTAAATTTTTGCCAATAGCCATATAAATTTATAAATTAATTTCACATAAGACAGTATGTTAGAGCCCCACAAAAATGTTTTAAGTTTGATTTCTATCCCGTTTCTGAGAAAATTAAAGCTCACTGTTGAGCCTTTTTCAAGGTCACACAGCTCCTATATGGTTCAGCCAGGATTTTTTTTTTTTTTTTTTTTTTTAAAATCGCTACCACTTATCAGGGCTTCCCTGATAGTTCAGTTGGTAAAGAATCCTTCTGCAATGCAGGAGACTCGGGTTGGATTCCTGGGTCGGAAAGATCCCCTGGAGAAGGGATAGGCTACCCACTTCAGTATTCTTGGGCTTCCCTTGTGGCTCAGTTGGTTAAGATTCTGCCTGCAATGTGGGAGACCTGGGTTCAATCCCTGGGTTGAGAAGATCCATTGGAGAAGGGAAAGGCTACCCACTCCAGTATTCTGACCTTGAGAATTCCATGGACAGTATGGTCCATTGGGTCGGGTCGCAAAGAGTCAGACACATCTGAATGATTTTCACTTCACTTTATTTTACCATTCATCCCAGGAATCAAGATTGATTTGAAAAGAGACAAAAATATTTTAAAGACAATGAAATGAAACCTTATATAAGCATACATCAAAATGTATTTGCCCATAATTCTTTGAAAATATGCACAAAATTTTAAATGTTACTTATATATAATGCTTTACTATATGCAGAGATACTTTGCACTCTACTTTTCATCATTTGTATTTTTCTTTAACTCAAGATCAAAGATATGTCAAATTTGGTGAATTAATAAGTCTTCTTTCCTTCCATTCTATCTCACTTCCTTCTCCCTTTCTTTCTCTCTTTCTTCCTTTCTTCTTTTTTATTTTTTTTAGTGACTGTTTGGCCAGAATCTTAGATGAGAGAAGTTTTCTCTCATCTCTGAGTGGTAAGGTATCCTGGATGAGAATTCTAATCAATACAAACAATTTTATTCTCTGACTACCATTTTCTACTAGTCCATTAAAGACAGATGTTTTATTCCCCTCCAGTTAAAATTTCTCTTTGGTTTTGGTGAATTCACATCAGTACCAGAACTACTATACCTAGTAATTATTAAGCATTAAATTTTACACATTTCTTTACTCATGGATTTTTTTTTTAGCCCTCAAAATCACCAAAGTCAAGTTGTTCTTATCCTCATTTCATTGATGAGAAAACTGAGTTTCATAGACTGTAAGTAATGTATTCAGAACATTTGTTTCAGCTTTACAGCAGGCCACTAGTTTAAGTAGAAAACCAAATCAGTTTCATTATCTTTTAAAAGTTAGTTTTTTTTTACAAACTTTTTTGAGGTATATTTTAGATATCATTGATTCATTTTAAGTGTTCAATTCCACAATTTTTAGTAAATTTAGCAAGTTGTACAACTATTACTGTCAGTTTGGGAACATTTTAGTCCCAGTGAAGATCGCTTGTACCTGTTTACTATTCATCTCCATCTCTCCAACTTTGCCCCAAGACAACCACTAAATTAACCTTTTTTTTTTTTTTTCTGGACGTTTTATACACATGGAAGTATACCATTTCTAATCTCTTGTATTTGGCTTTTATTTGGCTTTTTAGTGATCATTTTTTACACTACTTAAAAATGAATACATCTTTAAATACCATTATAATTATTATACTGTGAAAATATACTAACATCTACCTATAACCCAGTGAACATGAATCATTTTCCCCCAAAGCTTCCCTATTTGGCCTCGATTCTTATTTTTCTCAAAAAGACCTTATAAAATTCAATGACTTTTCATTAGAGTGGCGAGTGATTATTGTACCTAAAACTGCTGTTTGCCACCTTCACTAATTATTAAGTAATAGATTACCTACTAAACAGTAGATGAATTAATTACACTTAAAAACCTTGAAATGAATGTAATCTATCAATTTATTCAGTGATCTGCATTTACTGTATTTTCATAGGCACTTTTGTCAGTTGTTTGGGCTCGACTCTAGTGTACTGTTCATGGAGATTTTTTCAGTTGACAGAAATGATCCTAGGTGTCCAATTTCAATTAAACTAGCAAGTTAACTGAGGCACATATCACACCTATTGT
Organism: Bos mutus; assembly: GCF_027580195.1. Lineage (NCBI taxonomy): Eukaryota > Metazoa > Chordata > Mammalia > Artiodactyla > Bovidae > Bos > Bos mutus. The sequence goes on along the minus strand of NC_091628.1, from coordinate 40,458,324 downwards.
TGTAATCACAGCTGGTAGACATTTCCTTCTTCACATTAACAGTGTTTCTTCATTATGCTTTTGAAACATTTTACTTTTCCTATATTTCAATATGTACTTTAATAGCTGAATGGTTTCAACTTGCCACTCTTGTCAAAAAGCCTCAGCCAGAACTTACCATTTTGCCCAGTAAATGAAATGAATGGAAATAAAATACTTACTATTTCCTTGCAATTATTTATAGAAATCACTAGAAAACAAAAACTTCGAGTTTTAAAGGATAATCATCTAATAAATTGATAAATATTAATTCTATTTTATTTGAGAAGTAATAACAATATATATTACAAAACAGCAAATGATCCAAATATGTTTTTTTCTTAGGATATTGTTCCTGGGTTCTTGGTAGCAAGTTTGATTTCTCAATTGTAATTTTTGAACAAATATTGTTATTATTGATTGAATATTAAACAGAAAATATGAAGAGATGAGCAGACATTGTCACTAACAGAGGAATAATTCATTGAAGAGCCATCATACCTATGAAGGATGGAATACATAAAGATAATGGAGATGAAGGTGGAATTACAAAGCTTCTTAAGTCTTCAGTGGTCATTATTGAATTTTTGTCTTTGTTCCCTATATTTTTATTTGAAGCCAGTGATTTTGTGTCTCAACATTTGTGCAACAGAAATAGTAAATATACTAATGTTTCTATAATGCTTATATGAGTGCAATAATAATAAATTAATATTTGAAAGAGGTTAGAATACTGCCTAGAACATAGAAAATGTATGATAAATAGTACTGATAAAACTTCCTAAACAGAATTTTCCTTTGAACTTTAATAACTTTTTTTGCTTAAAAGTATTCTGTCAAATCAGCTTTTTAAAAGATCCTTTCTATGTTATATGACAGAAAAAAAACTGAAATGATCTAAATGTACAAAATTTGAAAGTTATAATACATTGTTTCTTGTTCCTATGTGTGCATGTGTAACTTAAATACTAGTGATTCTAAAATTAAATGTTAGCCCTGTTTGTACAATAAAATCTGATTTAGCAGAAATATTTAAAATCAGTTTCACTTCCATAGAAATATGAACAGAGTTAGTAAAGGGTTGTTGCCATGGGGATTATAAGAGACTTTCAGACTGAAACATTACAAGGACCTTTCTCTGAAACTTCCATAAACCCATCACTGTAGGTTTTTTCTTTAACCTTTACTTGTAATCTTTTTTCCCACTTATAAGGAGGTTCAAGGTGTTCTATAGTAATATAGGCTTTGCATGAAAGATTATTAATTTTATGATTTATATCTTTTGGAAAAGCTCATATTTCAGAGTTTAACAGATAGGTAATATATAGGGATTCATGTTCATTTCTTAACTCCATTCAGCTTCAAACTAGATCTGAGATACCGAGTTTACTTTTCTGCATTGATTTTTATTATATTAAATATAGTGAAAATTGTATAGAGGAATACTATGATGAATTACCACACACACACAAAAAATGTGTGAATGGAAAGAACAAATTTATAAGGGACTGTGCCAGAAGCTTCCTGTTTTTTTCTCTTTTGTGTGGGTATGTTTTTATCTCACATAGCATGATTCCTTATTCATAGTTGACCGGAACTAAAGCCTCAAGGAAAGGGAAGTCTATGTGTACCGACCACTTTGGAGTGGGATTATCTTATCAGACTTCTTTATTTCACTAGGCTGAAGGAATTTATTCTAGATGTAATCTGAATCTGGCATGTTACTGACGTATGCTTGATTCCAAGCAAATGTGGCTTTAGTCAGACATATACAGGCTCAGTAAAAATGCCTTGTGCTGTAATTGGATTATCATGTATATATTTTCAGTATATGCCTACTTTTTAGAAAAGTAAATTGGGTGTTGATAAATTGAGAAAGGAGCAGCTTGAGGAAGGGGTTTCCACAGAATTGAGCAACAAGGATGGTTCCTGTTAAGAAATGTTCCCTTCCAGATAGCTCATAAAAGACCTTGCAATCTTACATAAACATCTCTGACAAATATATGGAAATTATGTATGTTTCTGGCAATAATTCAATGAACACAGTATTTAAATTGAATGATTTTAAAACTTGCAGCTTTGTACACAAAAATAAAGAAAGGACTATCCCTCTTATAATTTAATTTATATTATTATCAATGATAACTCCTGAGGAATCTGCTTCATTCTGATAAATTCTCTTCTAATGAGTTTAGCCACCAATGCTTTATAGTTAGCATATATATAAAGATATATAGAGAGAGATATAGATAAATATAAAGATATATATATATAGATAGGTAGATAAATTCTCTTCTAATGAGTTTAGCCATCAATGCTTTATAGTTAGCCTAGTCCATGGGATCACTAAGAGTCGGACACGACTGAGCGACTTCACTTTCACTTTTCACTTTCATGCAATGGAGAAGGGAAATGGCAACCCACTCCAGTGTTTTTGCCTGGAGAATCCCAGGGACGGAGGAGCCTGGTGGGCTACCGTCTATGGGGTCGCACAGAGTCGGACACGACTGAAGCAACTTAGCAGCAGCAGCAATGTGACTTGCCTAGAGTCACATGGAAACCAGGTGGTTTAATTCCAGTAAGACCACTTGTTTGTGATTCAAGTTTCTTTCTTTCATATAGTTTTTTGAAGGAGAATTAGCAGAGAAGGAAACACAGGGAGAATGCCTGAGGCAGGACTGGTACAGGAGAGGCAATAACATTCAGAAGAATACAAGACAGGTTACGGTAAGAGTACAGTTAGTTTGATTAGGCAGAGATTTCTGCAGAAAAGTGGTTGTGTGGAAGATGTGGAAAACTACAGCAAGTCCTTAATAACTTTCTTGATATTCCCATTGTTTCCAGTGTTTTCAAATTGAAGTGTAGGGATGCCTTCCTAACATTTTATAAGATGATATATTGTTTTCTTTAAAAATGTTGGAAATAGTTTTGGTCAGTGGAAGCAATACGAGGTTGTGAACAAAAGAGGACATGAGAAAAGTCATAGGTTGCATTAGTAACTTCATATTCAGTCAAATAATTATATTTACTGAAAATCTGCTATATGCTAGAATCTGGTACAATAAAATGAGCAAGACATCCTTCTTATATTCAAGGAATTTATATTTGTCAAGGAATGTATATTTTCCAAGGAATTTACATTCTCTACAGAGAAATACAGGAGTTATATAGTGTGTTAAGCATATTTGTGTATTACCTACAAGCTCAAAGAATGATTTTCCTAAAAAGAAATATTTTTAGAGTATTAACCAAAGTGCTGCTGCTGCTAAATCGCTTCAGTCGTGTCCAACTCTGTTCGACCCCAGAGACGGCAGCCCACCAGGCTTCCCCATCCCTGGGATTCTCCAGGCAAGAACACTGGAGTGGGTTGCCATTTCCTTCTCCAATGCATGAAAGTGAAAAGTGAAAGTGAAGTCGCTCAGTCATGTCTGATTCCTAGCAACCCCATGGACTGCAGCCTACCAGGCTCCTCCGTCCATGGGATTTGCCAAGCAAGAGTACTGGAGTGGGGTGCCATTGCCTTAAAGCATCAAAAATATATTTCATTGCTTTGGGAGATTCAGCATCAAGAGAACACATATAAGTAACACAAGGCTTTGGGAACTTCTTGTGCAATCGTTTCTGAGTATTTTTCAAATAGAATAGAAAATAGAAATTACCAATTTGACATTTTTTCACATCTTCTACTTATTTTATAAGAAGGTCAAACAAAAAGTTAGCTTTCATTTGACATTTTAAAAATATTACTGCTGTACTAGGATGGATCAAGAACTTAAGGAACATAGAACACAGAAAAAGCAATGTTTATTCTAACTGGAGAACAGAAAGAAGTATTTTGCTATGTTTTAAAATATGTTATTTAAAATTACAAAAATTTTGAGTTATAAATAGTAAAACTATTCATTAAGGAAAATGTTTTTGACAAATCTGTATTATTTAATGCATTTGAGCGCTTGTCTTATCTATACTTTAATTACTAATTTTACAGTTACAAATTTTATTGGATTCTGACTACTCAGTATGCTGGACTCAAGATTCTCTAAGTATAAATCCAAAGTTTTTTGGAAACTACATTATTTGTATTAATGTAGTTTTTTGGAAGTGACATTATTTGATTTGCTAGTGCACCTTTCTCAAAAGCATAATTGCTCAAATCTCTATTGATATTGAATTAATTACAGACACAACAAAATAAAACATTTTTTCCAAATTTAAAGTATCAATGTCTAGGTGAACTTGCCATAAAGAAATCTGGGAGTTTCAAATTTGAAGAAGGTAAAAATTAACCCTATTACCATTCCTCCATGAATTTACTAACTTAATAAACATTGATAATTCTGTCCTCAAGTAGTGTCTTTGCTGGTCTTATTTTGTGCCTGTCTAACATTTGATGTATTAGAGACACCAGATATAGCACCATCATGCGGTAAGCAGCATGGCTAGGTGACAAAGGGCCTAGTGATGGGAATCCAGAAATATTTTGATGCCTCAGACTCCTTATCTGTACTATCAGGAATTTTGAGTACAATGTACAAGACTCTTCGCATATTATTTTCAAGAGGACTTCCACAAAACTTATTTGATATTGTAAGCTTTACACAAGGAGATTTATGAATAAACTCTTAACTGATAAATGTTAATATCAAGAGTGATATGCCTTTGTTTCAGCATCTAAAGTTGTGTATTACTTTTAACCATTTTATATTAAGAATACTTCTTTAGTGGATTGTTTACACCTGCAAATTGTATTTATATAGACAGATTAAAATATTGCCTTTCTCTGTTGATGTTTACATTTTTATCAGAGTACTAGTTTAATAACCCCTTTTCTCTTGCCAAATTCTTTAAATGTATCTGGAACTTTTTTTATCGCATTGTCATGTGGCATTTTACTTCATTCCATTCAAATCTCCCTTCACTACTCCTCCTCAAATGATCTCTATCCTTTTTATTTATTATTTTTTGTTAACACAATATTTCTTATATTGTATGTTTGTTTATTTTTTAAGTTCAGTTCAGATGCTCAGTAGTGTCCAACTCTTTGCAACCCCATGGACTGCAGCACACCAGGCTTCCCTGTCCATCACCAACACCCGGAGATTGTGCAAACTTATGTCCATTGAGTCAGTAATGCCATTCAACCATCTAATTCTCGATTGTCCCCTTCTCCTCCTGCCTTTAATCTTTCCCAGCATCAGAGTCCTTTCCAATAAGTCAGTTCTTCACAACAGGTGGCCAAAGTATTGGAGCTTCAGTTTCAGCAACAGTCCTTCCAATGAATATTCAGGACTGATTTCTTTTAGGATTGACTAGATTTGGTACCTTGCTGTCCAAGGGACTCTCGAGTCTCCTACAACACCACAGTTCAAAAGCATCAATTATTTGGTGCTAAACGTTCTTAATGGTCCAATGCTCACATCCCTACATGACTAATGAAAAAACCAGAACTTTGACTAGATGGACCTTTGTCGGCAAAGTAATGTCTCTGCTTTTTAATATGCTGTCTAGGTTAGTTTTAGCTTTTCTTCCAAGGAGTAAGCGTCTTTTAATTTCATGGCTGCAGTCACCATCTGCAGTGATTTTGGAGCCCCTCCAAAATAAAGTTTGCCATTGTTTTCATTGTTTCCCCATTTATTTGCCATGAAGTGATGGGACCGGATACCATGATCTTAAGTTTTCTGAATGTTAAACTTTAAGACAACTTTTTCACTCTCCTCTTTCACTTTCATCAAGAGGCTCTTCAGTTCCTCTTTGCTTTTTGCTCTAAGGGTGGTGTCATCTGCATTTCTGAGGTTATTGATATTTCTCCCAGAAATCTTGATTCCAGCTAGTGCTTCATCCAGCCCAGCATTTTACATGATGTACTCTGCATATAAGTTAAATAAGCAGGGTGACAATATGCAGCCTTGACGTTACTCCTTTCCCAATTTGGAACTAGTCCATTGTTCCATGTCAGGTTCTAACTGTTACTTCTTGACCTGCATACAGATTTCTCAGGAGGTATATTTGGTGGTTTGATATTCCCAGACCTTGAAAATTCCCTTGAAGAATTTTTCACAGTGTGCTGTGATCCACACAGTCAAATTCTTTGGTGTAGTCAAGAAAGCAGAGATAGATGTTTTTCTGGACTCTCTTGCTTTTTCTATGATCCAATAGATGTTGGCAATTTGATCTCTGGTTCCTCTGCCTTAATCCAGCTTGAATATATGAAAGCTCTCAGTTCATGAACTGTTGAAGTCTCACTTAGAGAATTTTGAGCATTGCGTATGAATTTTGAGATAGCGTATGAGATGAGTGCAATTGTATGGTAATTTGAACATTCTTTGGCATTGCCTTCCTTTGGGATTGGAATGAATATCGACATTTTCCAGTCCTGTGACCACTGCTGAGTTTTCCAAATTTGCTGGATATTGAGTGCAGCACTTTAACAGCATTATCTTTTAGGATTTGAAATAGCTCAACTAAAAATCCATCATCTCCACTAGCTTTGTCTTTTGTGATGCTTCTGAAGGTCTACTTGACTTCGCACTCCTGAATGGATGTCTGGCTACAGGAGAGTGATCACACCCTTGTGGTTATCTGGGTCATTAAATCTTTTTTTGTATAGTTCCGTGTACTGTTGTCAACTTTTCTTAATATCTTCTGCTTCTGTTAGGTCCATACTGTTTCTGTCATTTATTGTGCCCATATTTGCATGAAATGTTCCCTTAGTATTTCTTAATTTTCTTGAAGTGATCTCTAGTTTTCCCATTCTATTGTTTTCCTTATTTCTTTGCATTGATCACTGAGGAAGGCTTTCTTATCTCTTCTTGCTATTCTTTGGAACTCTGCATTCAGATGGATATATCTTTGCTTTTCTTCTTTGCCTTTCACTTCTCTTCTTTTCTCAGCTATTTGTAAGGCCTCCTCAGACAACCATTTTGCCTTTTTGCATTTCTTTTTCTTGGTGATTTTCTTGATCACTGCTTCTTGTATGATGTCACAAACCTCTGTCCATAGTTTTTCAGCACTCTATCAGATCTAATCCCTTGAATCTATTTTTTACTTCCACTGTGTAATTGTAAGGGATTTGATTTAGGTCATACCTGAATGGTCTAGTTTTTTTCCCTACTTTCTGCAATTTAAATCTGAATTTTGCAATAAGCAGTTCATGATCTGAGCCACAGTCAGTTCCCGGTCTTGTTTTTGCTGACTGTATAGAGCTTCTTCATCTTTGGCTGCAAATAATATAATCAGTCTGATTTTGCTTTTGATCATCTGGTGATGTGCATGTTAGAGTCATGTGTTGTTGGAAGAGGGTGTATGCTATGACCAGTGCATTCTCTTGGCAAAACTCTGTTAGCCTTTGCCCTGCTTCATTTTTTACTCCAAGGAGAAACTTGCCTGTTACTCGACATATCTCTTGACTCTCTACTTTTGCATTCCAGTCCCCTATGATGAAAAATGACTTTTTGTTGTTGTTGTTAGTTCTAGAAGGTCTTGTAGGTCATCATAGAACTGTTCAACTTCAGCTTCTTTGGCATTACTGTTTGGGACATAGACTTGGATTACTGTGATATTAAATGGTTTTCCTTGGAAATGAACAGAGATCATTCTCTCATTTTTGAGATTGTACCCAAGTACTTCATTCTGGACTCTTTTGTTGACTGTGGGAGTAGTCCATTTCTTCTAATGGATTCTTGCCCACAGTATATAATGGTCATCTGAATTAAATTCTCCCATTCCAGTCCATTTTAGTTCACTGATTCCTAAAATGTCAATGTTAACTCTTGAAATCTGCTTGACCACTTCTAATATACCTTGGTTCATGGACCTAACCTTCCAGGTTCCTATGCAATATTGTTCTTTACAACATCAAACTTTACTTCCATCACCAGTCACATCCACACCTGGGCATTGTTTTCATTTTGGCTCTGTCTCTTCATTATTTCTGGAGTTATTTCTCCACTGTTCTACAGTAGCATATTGGGCACCTACTGACCTGGGGAGTTCATCTTTCAATGTCATATCTTTTTGCCTTTTCATACTGTTCATGGGGTTCTCAAGGCAAGAATACTGAAGTGGTTTGCCATTCCTTTCTCCCATGGACCACATTTTGTCAGAACTCTCCACCATGACCCATCTGTTTTGGGTGGCCCTACATGGCATGGCTCATAGTTTCACTGAGTTAGAGAAGGCTGTGGTCCATATGATCAGTTTGGTTAGTTTTCTGTGATTGTGGTTTTCATTCTGTCTGCCCTCTATGAATAAGGATAAAAGACTTATAGAAGCTTCCTTATGGGAGAGACTGACTGAGTGGGAATCTGGGTCTTGTTCTGATGGGCAGGGACATGTTTAATAAATCTTTAATCCAATTTTCTGTTGATGGGTGGGGCTGTGCTCCCTCCCTGTTATTTGGCCTGAGGCCACACTTTCCACCCAAGCCTCCACTGGAGCCTCTTGGACACTCACAGCCAAGTCTGACTCAGTCTCCTGTGGAAACACCGCTCCCCTCTCCCAGCTCCTGGTGCACACAAGGTCCCATCTGTGCCCTCCATGAGTCTGTTTCCCCAGTCCTGTGGAAGTTCTGTAATTAAATCCCACTGGCCTCCAAAATCAAATTCTCTGGGGATTCTCAATCCCTTTGCTGGATCCCCAGGTTCGGAAATCTGTTGTGGGTCCTAGAACTTTCTTAACGGTGTGGGAATTTCTTTGGTATCATCTGCAGTTTGTGTGTCACCTTCTCAGCCGCTCTATGATGGGTAACACTGTAGGACCCAGGTCTGCTGCAGCCAGAACCCCTGTCCCCACGGCAGGCCACTGCTGACCCATGCCTTCACAGGAGACACTCAAACACTCAAAGGCAGGTCTGACTCAGTCTCTGTGGTACCTCTGGGTCCTGGTGCACACAAGGTTTTGTTTGAGCTCAAGGTTTGGTTTTGTTTATTTTTTTAAACTGAATTCCTATTTATAACTAATGAGAAATAAGCTTTATGAAGCTGGTTTCTTTGTTTTCAGCAAGGCTGTATCTCTATTGATTAGATTTACTATGCTATCCAGTAAAGTAGATCCTAGCCATATGTGACAATTCATTGTTTTTGCTCAGTTGCTAAGCCATGTCTGACCCTTTGCAACCCCGTGAACTGCAGCAGGCTAGGCCTCCCCATTCCTGACCATCTCCCAAAGTTACTGTCTCCAGGGAAACTGGTAGAACAGGTCTTCAGATAGTTAGATATTTTCAGGAACTGATTTCATGATCCCAATCCTTGCATGCCTTTATATCTAGAAAAGCACTAAATCCCATCATGGTGACATCAGCTCCTTGTGACTAGCAGAAAACCTTTTGTAAAATGAGTGCTTAATTCCATGTACTCCCCCTTCACCAAAATCACATATATATTTACCTTCCCCCCTGCTTCTTTGGCGGAGAAGGCAATGGCAACCCACTCCAGTACTCTTGCCTGGAAAATCCCATGGACAGAGAAGCCTCATAGGCTGCAGTCCATGGGGTTGCACAAAGTCGGACACTACTGAAGCAGCTTAGCAGTAGCAGCAGCAGTTGCTTCTTTGGAGCAGTCTCTCAGAGCTATCTGAGGTGCTGTCTCCTGGGCTGCAGTCTTCATTTTGTCCCAAATAAAACTCTCCCGTCTCACATTGTGCATCTTTTTAGTTGACAGGCAGAATTCTTCTTATACATTATTGTTCTTGTTGTTCAGTCACTAAGTTGTGTCCAACTCTTTGCAACACCTTGGATTGCAGCATGCCAGGCTTTCATGTCCTCCAGTGTCTCCCAGAATTTGCTCAAATTCATGTTCATTGAGTCAGTGATGCTATTTAACCACCTTATCCACTGCCACCCTCTTCTGTTGCCTTCAATCTTTCCCAGCATATGGATGTTTTCCAGTGAGTTGGTTCTTTGCATCAGGTGTCCACAGTATTGGAGCTTCAGCTTTAGCATCAGCCCTTCCCATGAGTATTCTGGGTTAATTTTCCTTAGGATTGACTGGTTTGATCTCCTTCCTGTCCAACGGAAGGAGAAAGTCTTCCAGCACCGCAGTTCAAAAGCATCAGTTCTTCAGCATTCAACCTTCTCTATGGTCCAACTTTCACATTCATGCATGACTACTGGAAAAAAACAGCTTTGACTATACAGACTTTTGTCGGCAAATTTATGTCTTTGCTTTTTAATATGTGGTCTAGATTTGTCATAGCCTTCCTTCCAAGGAACAAGTTTCTTCTAATTTCATGGCTGTAGTCCCCATCAGCAGTGATTTTGGAGCCCAAGAAGAGAAAATCTGTCACTGTTTCCACTTTTTTTCCTTCTATTTGCCATGAAGTGATGGGACCAGATGCCGTGACCTCAGTTTTTTTAATGTTGCATTTTAAGCCAGTTTTTCTAAGAAGGCAATGGCACCCCACTTCACTACTGTTGCCTGGAAAATCCCATGGATGGAGGAGCCTGGTAGGCTGCAGTCCCATGGGGTCGCTAAGAGTCAGACATGACTGAGCGACTTCACTTTCACTTTCCACTTTCATGCATTGGAGAAGGAAATGGCAACCCACTCCAGTGTTCTTGCCTGGAGAATCCCATGGACAGAGAAGCCATGGGGTTGCACAGAGTTGGACACGACTGAAGTGACTTAGCAACAGCAGCAAGCCAGTTTTTTCACTCCCTTCCTTCATTCTCATCAAGAGTCTCTTTAGTTTCTCTTCACTTTCTGCCATTAGAGTGGTATCATCTGCGTATCTGAGGTTGTTTATATTTCTTCCTGCAATTTTGATTCCAGCTTGTAACATGCAGCTTGGCATTTCACATGATGTACTCTGCATATAAGTTAAATAAACAGGGTGACAATATACAGCCTTGTCATGCTCCTTTCTGAATTTTAAACCAGTCAATCCGTTGTTCCATGTAAGGTTCTACCATTGCTCCTTGACCTGCATGCAGGTTTCTCAGGAGACAGGTAATATGGTCTGATATTCCCATTTCTTTAAGAATTTTCCACAGTTTGTGTGATCCACACAAAGACTTTCACATAGTCAATGAAACAGAAGTAGATGTTTTTCTGAAATTCCCTTGCTTTCTCTGTGATCCTATGAATGTTGGCAATTTGATCTCTGGTTCCTCTGCCTTTTTTAAACCCAGCTTGTACATCTGTAATTTTTTGATTCAAGTACTGCTGAAGCCTACTTTGAAGGATTTTGAGCATAACTTTACTATCATCAGAAGCAAGTGCAATTGTTCAGTAGTTTGAACATGTAACAATTTAGTATAAATTAATTAAAAGTAAATAAGATAAGAAAAGTATGTCCTCAGTCACATGTCACATTTCAGCTACTCAGTAGTCACGTGTGGCTAGTGGTTATGGTCGTGGACAATACAGATGTAGTACATTTCCATTATCCCAGGATTCTATGATCTGCACTAAAATGATTGACACATAAAGGATGCAGTTAATAACGAGTGATCAAATCCAAAACTTTACATATAAGCTAATATTTTCAATTAAGATCTGTCATTTTTTCTTTTATTTTAGATGGAATTATTCCCATGCAGTGAAAAATACTGTAAAAGTGAAAAGGTGAAGCCAATCTCCTAGACACTTGGCCACCAGTAAAGTCAAAGATTTTCAGGACAAGTCTCTGCTTTTTCCCTCTTTTCAAATGTGATTGCAAGTTTTTTATTAAAAAAAATATAAATTTCTTTATAGATAAATATCTTTCTGAAATTAATAGAATTATTTTATACTAGAAAATAGAAATAGTATTATCATACAATATTATGTGAGGAATTATACCTCCCTTACCAATTGAAAAATGCTTTTAGTAAAGTTGTTTATGGTTTCATAAGTAATTGCATTGTCCAAAAAATCCCCAAGACATTCTTTTTTAATTTTTAAATTTATTTATTTTCCCCCAAATATTATTCTTAAAATCCTACATTTGCTTCATATTTTTGGGTTCAAAAAATTTAGAAGATAGGAATGGGAAGGCTGAGTATTTATAACAGAAAATAATGTATTTTATAATATTAGTATAGCTTTGCTGACAAAAAATGTGACTAAAATCAGTAAATTATCATCAATAATATTATTATCCATAAAATCAGAGACCTCATATAATTGTGTATAATTGGTATGATAAATATCAGACATAATTTTTTTCACTGCTGCTTAAAATTGAACTTCATTAGTAAATCATAATTATAAACTGGCTTGTTGGTTTTAATACCAAAGTTTCTTACAAAATATTTACAGTTAGATTTTACTCTTGAAACTTACTTGCTCAAATGAACAATATGGGCTTTGAATCACTGTATTGTGGATATAGCTGCATTTTCCTTTAGCTTATATAAGTAAAATGAAAGCAGATTTGATTTATAAATTTTATTACAATCAATGGGCATATCCATGTGCTAACATTTATGATGATACCTTTTTATATATGAAGTTGTACAAAAGCTATGGTGCTGTTCAATAAGAGGTTTTTTTTTTTTTTTTTTCTAACCAGTTGTCCTTTAGGAAAACAGAATTTTATAGATATACCATTTAAAGATATTAGAAGGCCTTCTCCTGGAAACAGAAATTACATCTAAGAAAGCCCATTATCTAATCTTTACAGGTTGTAGCAAACCATACTGTGTAAATCAAACCCATCCATGGACATTTTGGGGCACATTTCTATATTCTATCTTTCCTCTATCCCCAGTGGTTCAACAAGAATGGAGGAAAGACAGTTGTGACTGTTTTCAGTTACTGAGGGAAGCAGCTTTTATATTTACTGGTAGGATCAGAGAGGCACTTGGCAACCTGGAGAGCTCCCTTGGCACCAGGTTTTAAGTTTTTGGGGTGTGTTTGTTCTTTTGTTTGTCTTTCAGGGCTGCAGGGAACAGCATGACCATCATGTTCAGCTTTGATGCCTGTGGTGATAGGTTAGGTTTGAGACATAATACAGAGAAAGACAGATGCTTGCTGCATTTGTGTTGAAAAATTTAGAAGATAAATGTTAAAAGCATTTGGGTCCACTTACACTGAAATAAACAAAAGAACAACACAAATTCTTATAAATTGCTGGTCAAATTATCAGTGGCTGCTTCTGTTTTAATTGTAACATATAGGATAGAAAATGGCCTTAATATTTCAGTTTTTGCTTTGCAAAACCGTTGTGTATGTGTGTGTGTGTATGTGTGTGTATGCAAACTTTAACAGTTGAGACTTAGAAATCTCCAAATTTTTGCTTGCCTGAAACTTTGTTGTTGTTTAGTCACTCAGTTGTATCTGACTCTTTGCTACCACATGAACTGTAGCCTGCCTGGCTCCTCTGTGGATGGGATTTCCCAGGCAAGAATACTGGAGTGGGTTGCATTTCTGTCTTCCGGGGATCTTCCTGACCCAGGGATTGAACCTGCATCTCTACATCTTGTGTCCTGCATTGCAGGTGGATTCTCTACCACTGAACAACCACAGGGATCTAATGTGTATGTTCATTTTGGGTTTGTGGCAAAACACATATGGTAAAAAATAAGCATTAGTATGCTAACTATTCCCTGGAGAAGGAAGTGACAACCCACTCCAGTATTCTTGCCTGGAAAATCTCATGGATGGAGGAGCATGGTGGCTTACAGTCTATAATGTTGCAAAGAGTCGGACATGACCAAGCAATTAACACTTTTCTTCATGCTAACTATTACCACACAGTAGAGCTATTATTCGGAGAAGGCAATGGCACCCCACTCCAGTACTCTTGCCTGGAAAATCCCATGGATGGAGGAGCCTGGTAGGCTGCAGTCCATGGGTCGCTGGGAGTTGGACACGACTGAGCGACTTCACTTTCACTTTTCACTTTCATGTATTGGAGAAGGATATGGCAATCCACTCCAGTGTTCTTGCCTGGAGAATTCCAGGGATGGAGGAGCCTGATGGGCTGCCGTCTATGGGGTCGCACAGAGTCGGACACGACTGAAGTGACTCAGCAGCAGCAGCAGCAGCAGAGCTATTATTTAGTTGAATCTGTTACCAGAGGAAAATAACTTTCCTTTTTCTCTGCCCTGCATTCATTCTAATCTTTTTCCCTTGAGGTAGATCATTAAAATCTAATTAATAATATTTAAGATTTTGCTACTAAAAATGCAGTCTGTCCATGAACCAGAAGAATCTGTATTACCTGGGAACTTGTTAGAAATGCAGAATCCCCATACCTACTGAGCCAGAATCGACATTTCAACAAAATTTCTAGCTAATTTGAATGCATATTAAACTTTGAGAGGCAATAGTTTAATGTATGCATTATATTGCAGTAGCATTTCCTAACCCTATATAAATTTCTGATTCCTGAAGTGAAATTATGCTTTTTTATTAAACAAAACCAGAAAGTCATGAATATTTAACTTCAGTGTCACTCACTTCTCAAAGGTGAGTAAACATAAATTATTTTAATATTATACTTGTACATTAGCATCCATATTTTAATTTAACTTTATGCTTTTAGGATCCAAGAGAGTGAAAAGTATAATTCTCTCAACAGCAGATTATTCATACTTATTGGTATCTTAATTATGTTCTTCTACTCCAGAAGAAGTTTTATCTTTGAAAAATTACACTTATTAAAATTATTTCCAACTAGTTAAGGATTATCAATGGTAGCATGCCCCCATGGCTAAGAAAGTTTCTTGTGCAAAAGACTGAAATATATGGTCTCAATGTCACATCTTTGAAAACTCTTAAAAATAATAGATTAAATACTTGAGCAAATAAGAGATTTCAAATGATTGGCTTTGTTTTTTAACTCCAGGTTTTATTAATTTCACATGTAAAGATTTCTTGGTCTATGATTAAGTACATTATTTTAATGTATACTTAGTATATATTGTGATCACTTATACCACGTTACATATTTATATGCTAAATGTATTTTTACACAACTATAATCCTGATTCATTGCTGCATATGTATCCCCTCACACCCAAAATATTATCTTTTAACCTGTTCTCTTCCTCTTCTCATAGTTCTTATTTGGTCACCTCATATAATTTGAGAAATTCTTCTGTCTTTTTTGGGTAATTCCTAACTTTTGAAATCATCTATCCATTCAATTAGTTTTAATCCTAGAAAACAATTTGGAAAGTAATACCATTTCCACCAGTTTTATCAAAGACTCGTATTAATTATGAAGCCTAATGGATTCAATAAACATTTCTTCTTAACTTAAACATTTATCTTCTTTCTGGGCCACATATTTTCATCTATATATCAGAGACTTACTGGATTCTTAGAATACACTGTAACTGTACACTGTAATAGGAATTTTCAGAATGTCATAAAACTCTTCCCAGAAATCTATAACTCTCTCTATATAAAATACACAGTAATAAGTAGTCCTTTATTTTAGGAAGCTCAATCATGTTAGCTACAAATTATAACACTAGATCAAAATTAATATATTTTGTTTAATTCTGTACAAAAATAGGGATGTGATTTTAATTTTTTATTTTATATTATTAATCATTGGTTTTCACTATTCCTCATTAAACAAGTGAAACAAAGGAGTACCCCAGATTACTTAATGAGAGTAGAAATTCATATTGTAAAAATATTGTTAAAGAAAATATCAATCATATAAGTTATTCTTGGCAGTTGTGGTGGTATATTTTTCTATGTATGTGTGTGTTTGTTTCATAAGAATGCTTAACATAAGATTTATTCTCTTATTGGTCATTTTAAGTACACAATACCTTGTGTTGTGTTCTTTTATCTTTTCAATAAACTGCAAGCAATACATTTATTTTAAATTGCCAGTCTAATGAATCAAGAAAGTAGTTAAACATTCTTTCTCTCCCCTCAAGAACATTTCTAGGTATAAAAGATGAAGGAACTGAATGGACAAGTAATTATATAAGGTAGTCTATAGCAATGCCATAAAGAGAGTCATGACTACATATTATGCACATTCTGTGGAAAGAGTTATTGCAGTCAGTTGAGAAAACCAAAAAGACAAGCATTAGGATGAGGTGAAGGATGAACCACCTTTCAACAGGCCAAGAAAGGTCACTATAACTGAATGGAAAATAGTGAAAAAGTATACTAGTTCTAGAATTCAAGGCTTTATTTGCCAAGATAATAAAATTACTTTCTCCAATAACATATGACATGAATTTTTCAAAGTAGAGTGGTCATTTATAATTTATGAATATCCCTCACCCTGTCCATGCCTTAGTTTTAAAATCCTGTTACTCCACAATTCACAGAAATCTAATGGGTATGAAATACGATTATAACATGGACAAAAGGTATGATTTATTCAGAATTAGCACAGAATCCAGGGCGTGAATAGGACCTTGATGCCTTTGTCCGTTTAGCCTTCATCTTCACATTTGCTCTTAAAGCAATGTGTGAGTCTCATTGCCAGTGTTGTCCCCCGTGTTGTTTGATGGGATGTTCAGAAACCATCTGCCTGGAAGAAGCTTTATCATAATTTCCACTAATCAGGTGATTGTGAAATAGCCCCTAAGAAAAAGATACTGTTCTCTTTCTTCCTTGCAACAGAAAATTCAGCTACATACGCTGATTATTAGGTGTTTTAGAAAGAGGCAAATGCCGCAGTTGGACACTAGTTTTTTCATTAACACCATGTAAGTAAGGAGACAATTATTAATACGACATAGAATGTTTTGCAAATATACCTGAAAAATACTACAATACTGTATCTTAAATTGCAATTTTTAATCACTTAATTCTACTTCTGTAACTTTACTATTATTTTAAAATGCAACAGTTATCTTTCATTTAAAAGTTACAAATAGTCAAACTGCTTAAACCATTTCTCTATTATCAAAACTTCTGCCATGACATGTTTTTTTATTGCTTTTGAAAAATATAATGTTAATATATGGGAGGTTTTGTAGTTAAAAGTGGCTACCTTTATCATCTGAGGCACTCTGCTTTCACAATATCTGAGAGACCTAAGAGAGATATAATAAAAATAGCAACTGAGATATCTGGGATGATGTTTGACCTCAGTAGAAAAGGAATGAAACATGTTGTGAATGCAGAAACTTGTAAGGGATCTAGTTCATAGCAAGATTTTTCAAAAATGTATTTACCTACACTATTCCAAATTCCACCTGACATACCAACTTTGTATTTTGTCTCAATGGTTAGGAATCCAGGCTCATAGTAAGTAATACTGAATTCCCTTCCTGCCAACTGCTTCCTCTCTGATTTAGGGTTAAATGTTTAGCCCCTCTGACCCTTATTTTCTAAAATATATTGAAGTGAGGTTCAAATGTACATAAAGAGCCAAGCACAAAATACAGAGTAATGATTACTTTTATTATCATTGATATTGGCTATAGTAGTAGTTGCAGCAGTCATTCAAATCTGTATAAAACTTAATTGAATCCAAGTAATTCCTTCTAATATCTAGCTAAGAAGCTGCACTGAAGAAATAGAGACACTCTTTGTTGTTCATTTTCCTTTTTCAAGGGATTGAAAGGAAAGTAATTTAAAATTTTAGATCCTTCTTGCCATGACACCTTCCAAGCATTTCAGGGAAGTTAAGGATAGTAATAAGGAGCTTAGGAACAAGGAGAACTAAAGTCAGAGCCTGCCCTCCACCCACCCCCATGAATTTTAGCTATGTCCTAACTTTTCCAGGAAGGACTGGTAAACACTATTCAACTTCTTTAAACCTGTGTTTCCTTAGTCTGGGAGGTGAAAATTTACTCCCTGTGTATGGATGGATGTTTAGGGCTTCCCAGCTGGTGCTAGTGGTAAAGAATCCACCTGCCAGTGCAGGAGACATAAGAGACATGAGTTCAGGCACTGGGTCAGGAAGATCCCCTGGAGGAGGACATGGTAACTCACTCCAGTATTCTTGCCTAGAGAATCACTATGGACAGAGGAGCCTTGCAGGATACAGACCACAGGGTCACAAAGAGTTGGACCTTACTGAACCTACTTAGCACTTAAGCATGAGTTCAAGAGTGTGCAAATATTGGTTCATGTAAAGTTGAGTCAACAAAGATCTGTACTGTATTCTGAGAGGGAAGAAAAGTGTCTGAAAATTTTCAGTGGAGAAATGGCTTGATATGACCTTGGTTAAAGCAATCATTCCAGTTATTATGCAGGAACTGACTTTAGTACACAGATTAAAAACAGAGATACAGATAATGGTGGTTTGAATCAAGGTATATAGCCAAGGAGGCTGTAAAGAATGATGAAATATGGGATATTTCCTAAATATATAGTAAAGCTGATATGCTATGATTACGAATTAAATGTGGAAGTGGGAAGAAAAGAGACAATTTGTCTCAACCTATTGACGTCTTGTGTTTAAGTCTGAATGAGAGGGGGAATGGGAAATCCTGGAGCTTGGGTAGATTTAGGAGGGAAACTGAGTCTAGTTTTAGACAAAGAAGTTTAAGATGCCTATTTGACATCTAAAAAGAAATATCAGGGAGTGATCTAATTTATGAATTCTGAGAGAGAGCAAGGCTGTATTTGGAGACATATATTTGGGATTCATCATAAAATTTAATGCCATGAAACTAGATACCACACTAGGTAGCCTGTGAGAGAAGAGACCCATGAACAGGGCCTTGAGACAAGTGCACTTTCAGTGAAAGGAGGGGAGCCCCCAAAGTACACAGAGAAGTGGCCAATAAGGTAAGTGGCAAACTGGGAACAGTAGTGCCCTGGAAACGAAGTGAAAACGTTTTTTTGGGAGACGGACTATTTTTCCAGGCAAATTGTGTTGAGGGTATGTGAGGCCTTAAAACAGAATTGATCATTGGCAGATATTGTGTGTGGCCTTGTAAATAAAGTTTCTAAAATCTAACTTACAGTCTTTTCATGTCCTGCAGTTTCTATTTTAACCAAAAGTGGGGTCCAGGTGCTAGCTGCTCAACAAACCGACGAAGAGGCCAGGTTGGTGGAAAGAAAAGTTTGCTTTCTTTTGAATGTCAGCAACTGGAAGGGGAGAGGGCAGAATCCTGTCCAAAGGCAGATTTCCCCCCACCCCTAAAAGCAATGGACAAGAACTTTTATAGGTTGAAGGAAGGGGCTACATACAGAAACAACACAATCAGCTCTGATAGTCATCTTGAAATCGGTCATTGGCGGTCTGACCAACATCATCCAGATTGTTTTAAGTACAATTAATCTTCAGTTTCAAGATTGGTTTGTTTCCATTTCTTTGAGGTCAATTCTCAGAATTGTGACCATCAATGTCATTGCTACAGTCTGGTCATCATGTTGTTAACTTCTTCCACCTAGTGAGGGTTTCAGTATCTGCAAAACAGCTCACACAGGCTATGTCTCAGAATATGATCTATAGCATTTGAGAAGAAACTGCAGGTCCTTGAGTATGCTGAATGACCAAACCATTATTATTTGGTCTCCACTGACTATTATCCTTTGTTTCTGCATTTCTCACTTCTCTGATTAAACTTATTCTTTGGCTAAAGTTTTTCCACAGACAAAAGACAGGCGGAGGGCATAGGGGACAAGAACCATAAGATCTTGCTCCATTTCACAGTCACTTTCTATGTCCCTTTGGTAACTTTAAAAG
This sequence comes from Bos mutus, assembly GCF_027580195.1. NCBI lineage: Eukaryota > Metazoa > Chordata > Mammalia > Artiodactyla > Bovidae > Bos > Bos mutus. Next base: position 40,438,761 of record NC_091628.1, on the reverse strand, counting down.
AAATAGCCTGAGTACAGTGTCTCTCCTACTTTCCAAGATTAACCTACATTACTCGGCTTTACACCTACTTACAGAGCCAATTTGCACTCTCACTGTTCATTATTTTAGGATATTTTTATGGAATGTTCACTTTATACTGCTTCCATTACACTATTACCCACAACGATTCAAATTCCATCCCATTTTAACAAGCTAATAAATTATTTTAACCTCCAGTATTCTGCAGTTGTCTTTATATTCATTTCACAAACATATTTTTTAAATGATCAATATGCTTTATCTACCAGGTCCTCTTTCTTTCTCTCCCAAACCTCTTGCAATGTGACTTTCTTCTATGACTCTACTCAAAATTTTCTGCTTAATGACACCAATGATTTCATAAACACTGAAACCAGTGGTTTTTTGATTATTCTCTCTATGCAGCTACTCTAAGTAGAAAGGTAAAAAATTATTTTCACTATTTGCAAGTTTGATTTACCATGACTTCAGTTTCAATAATAAATCCCCAGGAACTCCTCTTTTGACTTATGCTTTTCATAGACCTTCCTTTGAAAGCCTCTGATCTAGAAAACAAGGATTATGTTAATGTCTCTTACGGAGGGCAACACCTAAGGTAAAGACCAAGCTGATTGTCTCTGGGTTCCTACACATCTCCCACTGTTAAATTTTCCATTAATTTGAAAATGATTTTCAGTAATTAAAATCACAGTTATATTAGCCTCTTGACACAAATTTAAAATAAAGAGCTTTAACTTTATAAATGATAATGCTCACTGCAGTTGATGGTGCTAAAAGGTAACAATACAACCCTGTAAACACATTTGGAGTTGCTATCCTGAACATGAGCCAGCATCATAATCTGCTTATCAGTGAGAAATGTTCAGGGAGTGTGAAATTCAACAAGACAAGCCAAAGAAAATTAATTCAGACTTGCCTCAGAAATGCCAATTGACCTAATCTTCCTCATCTATTAATTCTGAAGGTAGAAGGAGCAATAGATAGAAAAGCCTAGGGGGTAATCATAATGACACAAGACTTAGGAGCAGCTCACAGAGCCGGCTCTGCTCCCAAAGACCAACCAGGGAATTTTGAATAGTTATTTAAATGTGCAGAGGCCATGTAGAATCTTACAGGTCAAAAGCAAAATCCAAAAATCAATAGCAAAAAGTGAATTAGGAAACTTGAAGACATAAATAATATGATGAGTTGATTTAATACAAGTGACTCTTGGATTTGGAGGCATCCTGTAATAACAGAGGAATCATGTCTTTTGGTGAACCATACCAGAACCCAACCATAAGCTTCACTAGCAGGTTTAGAGACAATAAAAGCTTTGAATCATAATACTTATAAAATGGTGTAACTTTAAACACTGCTTCTGAAATCTAGTGCCAGTTACATAGCATACAGTTTATGGTTGTGAGTCAAGGTTAATAGGCATCAAGCCCCATTGCATGCCCATGTTTTATTCCCCATTAGAAATAATAAAGCCAAAATACCTGTAATTAAGAGATGAAACTGATCTTCTAGGAAATATTATGTATTGTTAATAAGCTTTTCAATATATCATACATAAATTGGCTATTCATCTAACCTTCCAGGAAATCAAAATTGTAGCAGAATGCCTAAGACATAATATGAACTTCTTTGGAGATTTAAAGGTCCTAGTCTATAGGATTAACTGAACATAAATACATGCAATGATGGTTGTACTTGGTTTTATTGGGGGCATGGTTACTTTTCAATATCATGTTAGCTTCTGCTATACAATGAAGTGTGTCAGTGATATGCATACATATATCCCCTCCCTCCTGGATCTCTCTTCCGCACCTCCATCCCATCCGTCTAGATCACCACAAAGCACTGAGCTAAGTTCCCTGTGATATATAGTAGGTTCCCACTAGTGGGATGGATGTTTTTCAGATTGGGGTTTTCTTAGGTGCCTTACATTTAGACCACGGATTTCTTAGCAAATCACAGTTTTAAATCTGTATTGCAATCAACATTTGCTTTTGTGTTTTATTTCTCTTTTCTCTTCCCTTTAACTTTGGCTGTGAAATATGTTTTTAAAAGATGATAGAAACAGATTCCCAAAAGAAGTAATGAGGGCACAGCCAAGAAACAGGGCAGAAATGCTATAAACGTAGTTTAATTTTTTTAACATTTTTTTTTCAAAATAATTCTTGGTTAAAGAAGGTCTATGAAATATTTACTTCATAAATGATGACCTCAAAATGGTTTCTAGCGCTTTTAGCTTTAATTCTAATAGAATATGACAGGCATTAAGAACTAAATTTAATACCACTAATTATGATAAATTAAATAAACAGCAGTTAACATTAGAAATCTGTTTTTGCCTAACCTGGTTTGTTAGAATATAGTCCCTGTAGTCTTACTTTGACCTATAATCTAGTTACTTTTAAACTCACTTCATAGTCATTTAGCAGTTGTGTGCTGAACAGGCTTGGTTGATGGCATGCCGATAGATTGTTCCAAATCAAGCACAGTCACTGACTTAAGCCTCAATTATACCATTACATGGAGAAGGCAATGGCACCCCACTTTAGTACTCTTGCCTGGTAAACCCCATGGATGGAGGAGCCTGGGAGGCTGCAGTCCATGGGGTCGCTAAGAATTGGGCACAACTGAGCAACTTCACTTTCACTTTTCACTTTCATGCATTGGTGAAGGAAATGGCAACCCACTCCAGTGTTCTTGCCTGGAGAATCCCAGGGATGGAGGAACCTGGTGGGCTGCCGTCTATGGGGTCGCAGAGTCGGACACGACTGAAGCGACTTAGCAGCAGCAGCAGCATACCATTACAAGGACTACTTCTGCAGAAGTTTAAATAAGAAAAGAATTTCTACATGGACTTTAAAATTTTTTATTACAGTTAATTTGCAATGTATTTCATTTCTGCTGTATAGCAAAGTGACTCAGTCATAATACATATACATTGTTTTTCATATTCTTTTCCATTATGGTTTATCACAGGATGTTGAATATAGTTCCCTGTACTATTCAGTAGGACTTTGTTGTTTATCCATCCTGTATATAATAGTTGACATCTGCTAACCCTAAACTCCCACTGGGATTGAAATTTGGGGATTACATGGACTTTTGCAGCTGACAGTTTTGAAAATAAATACTGTCTCTTACAATCACTATGGCTGCTAGAGAGTAAATTCTAGGTGCTCTCTCGACTTCAGTTTTCTCTTTTGTAAAATAGAGATTCTTACCAGTAACTCATAAGAAAAGCAAACTCAGTACAGTATCTGAGACATAGTAACATACTTACTTATGTCTTCCTGACTCAAAGGTTTATTGTGCCATTACCATGTAACACAACTGTGTTTAAATGGGTGCCATACTCAGTCACCCACTCACGTCCAACTCTTTGTGACCCCATGGACTGTAGCCCACTTGGCTCCTCTGTCCATGGGATTCTCCAGGCAAGAACACTGGAGTAGGTTGCCATTTCCTTCTCCAGGGAATCTTCCAACCCAGGGATCAAACTCTCATCTCCTGAGTCTCCTGCATTGCAAGTGGAGTCTTTACCACTGAGCCACCAGGGAATGGACATAAACGCCCAAATTATATTAAAATCTCTCTCCTTGTGGACATCACAGGAGAACTAGGAATAAAATTAAGCAAGCATTTGCATTGTGCTATTTCTGTTAAGTGTAGGTACCAAGAGATTTCATAGCCAGGGTATCTATTTATTATTCTGTTGGAGCTTGGGAAAGTCTTCCTCTCTCATGGAGTTATTTTGAGGAATTTAAATGAAATTATTTCTGTAAATCTTTGCTCAGTGTTTGGTACAATGTAAGCATACAGCAAACATTGCCTATCATTAACATTTTTAAGATGAAATTTAAAAGATGTAAATCCAGTAGTATTCAACTGGAAAAGATGGAAGTGAAAATGGAACAGTATGTGCTAAGACCTGGGGTGGATGAGAGTGGCACAAAAGAGTAGCTAAACAACGACAACAAAAACTGGATATGGTGCATATAGCAACAAGTTCAGAATAAAGGGCATAGAGTTTTGAGGCTGAAATTGTGAAAAGGCCAATTATCAACTAAACTAGAAAATGTAAACATTATTCTTAATTGCAGTGAGAACTCATCAAATGTTTTTAGTGTGAAGAATTGACATAATCAAATGTTGAAAAACAATGATAAAAAACAGTTACTGAAGTCAGAATGAACAGATATTGTACACTAAGTACTTCTAAGTTCTTAGGCAATATCTCATTTAATCCTTCCAGGATAAGACATTAGTTGTACTCATTTTACAACTGAAGAAATTAAAACGGAAAAATAATTAGTTTGCTCAAGATCACACAATTACAATAGTGAAAAAGGAATCCTGATCTTTAACTTCTTTGAAACATTTTTTCCTATCTTAGTGTATAGACGGAGGGGGAAGATAGGAGTTGGCAGTGGTAAGAATTCAGGAAATAATATCACATGGGCTAAGATACTGGCAGTGAATAAAGATAAAAGGACAGGCTTGAGAGGTATACAACAAGTCAGTGGCATTTGATACCTGATTGTATATTGTGTTTGAATGAGAAGGATGATTCAAAGATTACTTCCAGATACTGCCCAGGCTTGGGCAGTTGAGTGGGTATTGTTTCTCTCTACTGAGCAAGGGGCCATAGAAAGAGGATTGATTTGGGGAATGGAGGTTAGATGTCATGGTTCAACTTTGGACGTGTTGAGGTTGAGATGTTTGGGACATATTCAATTTGAGAGATCTAGTACTGGTAAAGTATGTCTTCCTGTCTGGAAGCAGATGTTTGAGGACCATCAGTGGTAAATGGTAATAAATGGTAATTGAACACTTCTCCTGCAGGAGGTCTTAAGGGAGAAGAGGACAAAAGAAGAAAACAACAACATAGGAAAATAAGCACTAATATTTAAGGATTATACACAGAAGCAAGATTGTAGAGTTGTGAATGCAAATATGGACAGAAGAGGGAACAGTCCCTAAGAGCTGGCTTAAAAGCTGTTTCCCAGGCTAAAGTTTTCAGAATGTCCACCCAATAAAACAGAATTCTAAAAAAAAAGATTGACAGAATAATGGGAAAGGAATGAAATGGACAGATTTCAACCAAATGAAAGAGGGTCAGGGTGTCAAATGCTGTCAAGATACTAAATATGGTGCAAGCCTGCATGCTAAGTCGTTTCAGTTGTGTCCAACTCTTTGTGACACTATGGACTGTAGCCCAGCAGGCTCCTCTGTCTATGGAATTCTCCAGGCAAGAATACTGGAGTGGGGTGCCATTTCCTTCTCTTCCCTACCCAGGCATCAAATCCAAGTATCCTGGATTGCAGGCGGATGCTTTACCATCTGAGTTACTAGGGAAGTCCATAGCAATAAGAATGACACTTAGATGAGTACTTGCTATGGGTGAACACAATATTCCTTATTAACAATAAGTGTTTTAATTCTTACAACAACCTATGATAAAAGTGTGATTATTGCTCTCATTGTTAGAGATGAAGAAAATGTGACTATGAGAGATTACACAGTACCTAAGGTAACTCAATAATTGCACTGTCTTCTCTGACAGAAAAACAGTGTAGCATATTTTTCTTTAAATTTTTGGAATAGGATCACAGGAATAATATCTTATGAGGGTATATGGAAGTAATCTCACACACTTTTAAAAATATAATGTCTGTGTTAGTGCAGACAAAGAGAAGTTCCACAAAAGAACCCCAAGTGTAATGAAATAGACAAGGCTAGGTAAAGAGGGGAATAATCTATCATTACTTAATGTTGTGTTATAGGTATAAATTCAGTTTGTCTAAAAATATTAGTACTGCAGGAATTAGTGAAGCTAGGTAACACTAGCTATTGAAGCATCTCTAAATATGTTTTTCAGTCCAAAAAGAAACTGTTTGTTTTTGCTTTTTGTTTTTGAAAACAATCCAAAATATGCTTTAATAACAGTGTTTTGACAACAGAATGACTTTAGTCAAAAAGCTTCAACACTGAACTTAGAGTACCTTTTAGTTAAAGAGGAAATAAATGAAGAGGGTGAGGCAAGATGCATGTGCAGAGATCCAGGCAGATCATCTGGTTAAGCATGGGGGATTGAACCTGAAAAGATTTATGGGACCCTGAGCAATTTGCTTTATGCTGGTAATAATTGCAACCCTGCTTATCCTCTATTTCCCTTCTTAACTTTCTCTGCATCACCGCTCTTTTTGAGTTCATCTATCTTAATGAAATATCCATCTTCTGTCTTTCTTTCTTGCTTTACATTTCAGATCTTATAGGGGGTTGAACTAGTTTTCTCAGCTGGACCCACTCAGTAGCCAGAGGCCAACTTTGCTTCCAAGTCAGACTCCATGCAATTTTCCCCATTAGGCACTTGCTTCATTGTCTACATGAGAGCAATAAAACTTATCAGCTAGCTCAATCAAACAAGTCAGCTGGAAACATCTTCTTGCTGTGAATGAACAGAACAGTTAAAAAAATAGCTTCCCTGGAATTGTTGTAGGAACAGTCTAGATCTGTTGTTTGAACATTAGACATACTTTCTACATCTGCATGTTTGTACCTTTCTAAAATCTAGTATGGGCATTGTATGGAAGTACTATCACACTTTTCTTTATAAGTTAAGGAATGGGATTGGAGGTGTGAGATATGAGTCTTAAATGAGTTATTATAGGAATAAGTTCATACTTTATTCTATCAATAACCATTTTGAACAAATAACCCCTTTCCAGCAGCAATTAAGTATCCATTCTCTTTCTTATAATAAAAGAAGTTGTGTTTATGAAATGTTTTGAATTCATCTAGGACACTCCCTGAACCTTGAATGGGAAGATCTTAATATGGGTGGTATCTTGAACAAATGTGTGAAGTGAGGAATTAGGTGGAAATAGACACAGAAGTAGGAAGCTGGCATCACCCAAACAACCATCATTATATGTGCATACATATAAATACATGCAGGATGCTTATTGGGAGATATATATATATATATATGTGATATATATATATATATATGTGTGTGTGATATATATATATATATATGTGTGTGATATATATATATATGTGATATATATATACACACACATACATACATACACAGACACATATGCCCTACTTCTTTTTTGCCATTTGATAGCTTCTGCTGGTTCCAGGCCCTGCATATGGTGTTCACATGGATAGTTTGGGTGGTTTGTATTTTTAGTGTTCAGATAGTTTACCACATCAACACAACTGATTTATAATTAATCTTGGTTTGTAGTAGGTAGAAACCAACCAATACCCTTTTATTTCTGGGATTGTGAAAGTTACTTTTCTATAACAGTAATAGTTACTTTCAGTCATTTAAAAAGCTGGTTTCTCTAAAGAATATCATAAATCCCTCAGGCATAAGCACCACATTGTTCAGGTTTAGAGGATCATTAAAGACGTATTGAATCAAATAACAAAGGATGTTGGCTGCTGACCATATCTCGATACATCATGCAAAAGTGTTGAAAGCAAATTTTCTGCAACCTTTCAGTCTGTGGAAATGTCTCTTTATCAAAAAGCCTTTAGCTTTGTTTAGATCTAACCCGTTGAATAAGTATTTTCCTAACATAAAAGATACATAATTTGTTTTCAAGTTTACAGTGATTCATTAAATTTGACATTAACACAGAATAAATGAATAAAAGACCATTTTAACAAGGAAATAAGAAATCTGGGATGCTCACATCAGCCTTATATTTAATGCTATAGGATTTGACCCACACAAGCCCAGCACTCTCCCTCTACTTACCTGAAAAACATGTAACTTTAGTTGTTGGTTCACTTAAAAATAAATTTATTATCAAGGGTGCTTAAATTCAGCAATGTTTAGAATCCATAATAAAAACAACACAGCATTCATAGCAAGGCTTTCTATAGATAGGATCATTGTTATTAAACAAAAAATTCCCTCCATCCTTACACTCTACCCCTATGCATGTATGTTGGATATATGTATGTATTCACATATCTGCCTATTTGCTATGAGTAGTATATTTAAAAATCAATATTTTATATACAAGTACACAGTGACAAATTGCATGTATATATAGAGGGGTGTGTGTGTGAGTGCATGTGTGTGTGTAAGAGTGTGTTAATCTTCCCGCAAATATTGTTAATTTAATCAATATTTTGTCATGCAGACATATGGTCTACGAGATATTAAAGTTACTTTTTCTTCCATCTAAAAAATAAATCATAACATGAATGCATTAATTATACAATTTGAAGTCTATAAATTATACGGATTGTTAATTTTTACCTCTTTTAATGGATAGCTTCATTGACAAGAAAAATCTGTCATTTAAATTGTTGGAAAGCTTTTGCTTTTGTTCAAAATGTTTTTTAAGGCACAAATAATTCATGCATGCTCCTCCACAGATCAACCTCTTGGAGGAAGTTTATGGTTTGATAAGAGGGTGGTGGGGTTCTGTTTTATTTTTGTCTTATAGCTAGAGGCATAAAACAGCATTTTCTGCCTATAAAGAGTACTCAGAATTCTAAATTCAAACATATCCAGGCACATGCTTCCTGCTGCCTTGCTAACCTATTTTCCAGGGTCATTTTCTTTTAAGTGCAGTTAAAATCTTTCTCTGTCGAACTGAAGTATGTACCAGAGGCTCCTGGGATTTGAGTTCACCATTCCAGACTTTTATCTGGAGCAGGTAGCCTAAGTGAATTTTCCATCTTGTGAAACTCCTGCAGTGAGGTGGCAGAGGTGAAAATGGAGCTAACTACTGACAGATGCGTCATGAGTCCCTAGATTGTGAATCAGGGTTGCAGGTGGAAAAAATATATATAATTTGCTGATCCTAAAAGATATATCTTTCAAGGAGCTAAACTATTCACCCCTACATTTTCTACTTTAACACTTTTCACAGGAAGGTGGATTAAATACCTACACTTCTCAGGTGATATCGTTCCCCACCTGGCACTCTTGCTACTAGATATGTTTCTTTAATAAGTTGCAAATTCTATCCATTCAAGAAGATTACTGTGGGGAAAAGTCTTGATATAAATAACTTTCAACCCTCCCTCCCCATGCTCTAATTTTTTGGTCTGTTTGTGGAAAGTAATAACAATAGGCTACATTTTCTCACTCTGATTTATTCTAAAAGATTTTTTTTAATTATTTTGAGTTTCCTGAGCTGTAAGCAACAAGCAGCAGAGTTTCAGAGAGCTGAGTGACTCATTGCTTTTTAGATTTTAGCTTCTTGTGGCTACAAAGGTATGAGTTTCTGTCTGAGATCTGATATAATTCATACATTTAATTTGGTCCTGCATGTTTTAAGTCTGAATTAGCTGCAAGTATTTAAGAATTTGGAGAAGGCAATGGCACCCCACTCCAGTACTCTTGCCTGGAAAATCCCATGGACGGAGGAGCCTGAATTTTAGCTTCCCTTGAATGTTTGGGTGAACCAGCAACACCATCCTAATTCTTGAATGGCCACAAAAGCTGTCTGGAATTGAACCCCACCCTGCCACTGTGGTGCAGGCCCCCTCAAATTCGAATGTTCTCCATCATTTGAGGTCAAGTGTCCATTGCCGTTGTTCATCATTCTCTCCATTTAGCTTCACTTGTTTACTTTAACTGTCTGTTCATTGAACTCATTTGAATTTTGTACTCATTCTGTACAAAGGGCATAGTCATTCCAAATTTTCCAGTTCTTATGAATGAATGTGTGCTGCCCGGAGAGATGCATTAAGAATAATGCTGGTGCTCTGTCTGCCCTCAGCAGGAAAGCAGGCCTCCAAGACTCACCCTATCTGCCAGGGGAGGCAGTGAGAGCAATCATTCTAGACACAGTTGACACACACTTGTGATGAAGGACAAGATTGCCTGAAACACTCCTATTATAGCAATTGGAAGAGAAGCTAATGCTTACTGAACTTTTTTTTTTTTTTTCAGACAGATTAACATACTTTCATAGGTCTTGCTTCCATAATAATCCTGTTAGCCTTAATCTACAGATGAGAAGCTGAAGTTCAAGGTTTCATCGGTTGTGATAAAGTCTAGTAAGTGCTGGTCTTAAGTTTTGAATGTTCATCTCTGACTATTATATTGTGCTCCTTTAGTGTTTTGAAAACTCACTTTTTTTAATTTTTAAGAGCAGTCAGTGAATATCTGTAGCAAAGAATTAGATACTAAGAGTAAACCCTTTCAGGGAAATCAATTCTACTGTTCTATTTATTGAGGGCTTATGATGTGACTATCATGGTACTAGAGACTTGATAAAGGTTATCTCATTTACTTCTACAATTTCCCAGTTTGTAGGAAGGTATTATAATCATCACTTTGTAGAAGAGGAAACTCAGGTTCTGTCACCTCAGGCAATAATATATCCAAGATCATAAAACTAATAAGTCTCTGAGGCAGGATTGAAATCCTGAGGAATGTTCTCTTTGATGCCTAGTTTCTATGTACCACAACATTAAAAGTCTGGTTGAAATGTATAATAAAATAGGGATATAACCATACTGCCAAAGATAAATCACAGCCATTTCAGTTTCCACTAGGTCTGCTTCCTGAGATTTTGGATGAGATCAAAGGTAGTTCAATGTTTTGGGTCAAGCCTCTCAGTTTCACTTCTGCAAAACATTAGGAAGAAGTATATCAACTTAAAACATATTGAATGAATGAGATTAAGGGTTTTAATGAGAAATAACCATCTAGTGCCCACAAAGTCTTCTGCTGACATGGGAATAGAACCCCAAGACCCACCCCAAACTGAGAAAGTCACCTGTTAGCTTCCTCTTAAAATTTGAGCCTGATTTGTAGCTATTTATGCTTGACTTGCCCTGGTGGCTCAGAGGTTAAAGCGTCTGCCTGGAATGTGGAAAACCCGGGTTCGATTCCTGGGTCGGGAAGATGACCGGGAGAAAGAAATGACAACCCACTCCAGTACTCTTGCCTGGAGAATCCCATGGAGGGAGGACTCTGGTAGGCTACGGTCCATGGGGTCACAAAGAGTCGGGCAGGACTATCAAGCCTTCCTATATATATATATATATATATATATGCTTGACTGTGCTTAATTTATATATCCTATCTTCATTTTTGTCTTTTAAATAATTTGGGGGTTGAAGTGCATATAATTAATAAGAAAAATCACTCCCTTTAGAAGAATTTACATGGAAAAGTTAAAATAAAAGTGACAAAAATCCCTCAGTGATAATATTGAGCCAGCTAATGGTAAATGGGCTTTGGTATGCTATATTTAACATAGGAGAGATAAGTTGCATGGGCCAGGAGTTGTCAGATTTTATGACATCACCCTTTGATAGCTCTAGGCAAAGAGTGGTTGTATTTCTAAGTCATGATCACACGTGACTTTTAAATTATCCCCATGGTTCTCATTTTTTTACTTGTAGTAAGTATATAAGCATTCCCATTATTATTTTATTATAACATTATAATGTTTTATTGCAAAAATTTAGTTCTTAAGGTAGGACCTCTCATAGAATGTCTTTTCCTCTCTCCAATCAAACAGTATTTCTCACTTTAAACTTTTTATCATCCTTCCCAAATAGTCATTCTTAATATCTAGTATAGAAATAACTCTTTTACCATTAAGTTTACACAATTTTAAAGTAATTATTAGCATATATTTTAAAAACAATGTGAAATGCAGTCCTACATTAGGTAAATAATCATAATCTCTATTCTCAAGCAAACAGTTATTGGTTGTCTACAGCAGTGTTATGTTTTCATAAAACTTTATGATGGGCATAGGAATACATAACCATATAAGTTTTAAACTTTCTTAATGAAGTATTACATTCAAATATAAAAGCCAAAAATTATTTAGCAAAATAATATAAATGAAAGTAATCTTATATTTTTACAGAGTTTAGCCTCAGTATCTCTGAATAACATAAGATAGTTCTTTATCTGAAATAATGTATCATCTAGAATAAGATGGGCTTCCCTTGTGGCTCAGCTGGTAGAGAATCTGCCTGCAATGCAAGACAGCTGGGATCGATCCCTGGGTTGGGAAGATCTCCTGGAGAAGGGTATGGCTACCCACTCCAGTATTCTGGCCTAGAGAATTCCATGGGCTGTATAGTCTGTGTGGTCACAAAGTGTCTGACACGACTGAGTGACTTTCACTTTCAGAATAAGATACCAGCCTGTAAAGCAGATACCCGTTATACAAGAAACTATGTAAAAGAAGAACAGGATTCACACAGAATGCTCTACAAGTGCACAGGGGTACGTCAATTCTGTTCCTGAGATTTGGGGAGCAGGGTGTGTTGGCAGCACCGTAATTTGACATGTGATAGTGAAGTCACTCAATTGTGTCTGACTCTTTGCAACCCCATGGACTGTAGTCTACCAGGCTCCTCCGTCCATGGGATTATCCAGGCAAGAATACTGGAGTGGGTTGCCATTTCCTTCTCCAGGAGGAAATTTAACATACTAAGTGATATATATGAGAGAAAGAAACAGAAAGACCTGTGAGATTTTCAGCAATGAGCTAATTGGGAAAAAAAAAAAGTATGGAAGAGTAAAATGAGGGCTAAATGATTAATTCAGCTACTCAACATCTTTTAAGTGGTTAGTAAAATAAGACTTTATTAATTTAATAGTAAAAAGTGTCATGTTAAAATATCTTGTTAGAAAATACATAGATACTTTGTTAGGTTTTTTTTTTTTTTCAGTCACACAGGTTTGCTTAGATTCTATGTAAATTAACATTGACATGACAGTTCCAGTAGCTACAGAATAAGTTTAAAGTATTGTTTAGCTTACAAAGTAATTTTTTAACCCATTGTGGAGTTTTTTCATGACAATAATTAGAAAATGAACACTTCAGAATCTGCTATAAAATTCTATTTAAAATATGCCAAAGGAAGTGTAAACAGCAATAATTTTGAGTTAAATCTATGCCGGAGTTTTCCTAAAAGAAAAAAATGAAGACCACTTCTCTCTAGTAGGATACTAAGATGCATCAATGGATTAGTTTTTAATTCTCTTAGTGAAGTGTTACATTTAAGTATAAATACTGCCTTTAGCAGGGCTTCCCAGGTGGTGCAGTTGGTAAAGAACCTGCTTGCCCATGCAGGAAATTCAAGTGATGTATGTTCGATCCCAGGATTGAGAAGATCCCTTGGAGTAAGAAATGGTAACCCACTCAAGTTTTCTTTCCTGGAAAACTCCATGGACAGAGAAACCTGGCTGGCTACAGTCCATGGGGTCACAAAAAGTCAGACGCAACTGAGTGACTGAGCATAAACTATCATGAGCATTGCAAAATACATATAAATAATTTGAGCTGGTGATTTTAGAATGCTACTGCTTTAATTTCTTAGAAAGTGAATTTTCAATTATTGCAAGCTCTTGCCTCATATATGCATTCTTGGTTTTCCTGTCAAGTTCAGTCATCTATGTGACAAATATATTACCTGTGGTTTCCATTCATATACAATCACTGATTTTCTTCAATGACACTGATGACTGTCACTGTCACTGGTAGAAATAGGATTATGTTTCTACACTTGAAGAGCTTACAATGACTTGTGAATGTGTGAGGGGTGGAAGAGTAGATAAAGCATATATTAACAACTACTTATTCAACAAACTTGTTTAACATCTGTTAATACTAGAAGTGTTGCTCATTTTTGGAATACTACAATGATTCAGACTTATTCATGAAAGGGGCCCTAAAAGTCATTTTATGAATTGTAGAGATTTAGAGGAAGTTGAGCTCATTCAAGTCAGAGGTAAGAAAGTTTAAAGATTGAAAGATATTTTAAATGAACCTTGAACAGTGATTGACAATTGGTAGTCTTTTATGTGTGGGTGTGTGTTTTTCTTCTTTTAGTACTCCTTTTGAGAGTCACTGAAATCCTTTTTAGTATTCTTGGTATAGATCTATTTCTCTCCCATATTTCCTTTTCTTCCCTGTTTACTCCCCCATAGTTATGAACATTCTGTATCACCCTTTAGAATCAATGTTCTTGAACTATAGCAATATAAGATGGTGATATGATGCTGAGGCTCAGCAGAGAGATTATATATTGAAATCATTTTCAAATCAGATATCTTACATTAGAAGAAGGCTGAAAGAATAAATGTTTTGTCACAACTTGTCATAAATGTGATTACAGATTGCCACCTGCTTTGGATAACAAGTGATTTTCTAGAGAAGTTGTCTACAACATGGTTGCCTTTATCAGTATGTTTTCTTCTCTCCTGGCATTGTATTTGTCATTTCTAATACAAGCTTTTGCTATCTATTGCAGTAAAGCAAACAATTTGTTTTCTGCTTGAAATAGTAGGGATGTGACCCCAAGCTCCAAAAGACAGTTCTGCCTCTTTTTCTTTTTCCATGAATGTATTGGAAGGAGTGTGGTTTCTGACTATTTCATACCTATCTATATTTCCTCTCTATATTGATTGCAATATTTTTGCTAACAAATTGGGTTATAAATATAACTCCAGACAGCAGATATGTTCTAAGTTTGATTATAGCAGAATAACTATATTTTGTGACATGGTCATGAAGAAAAGAAAAAAAAATCCTGATATTTAGATAAAGTGGGTCTTAGAACTTCCACATATTTAAAAGGCTGTTGAAGGCAAATTAGAAATGGATAGATGATGAAGCTGAGCCTCAGTCCATTATTTAAAGCAAGTGACTGAAAATGTTGATTTTCCTGCCACAGGGGAATGTCAGCACTTATAAAGAAAAAGATGTTGACTTGAAGCAAATGAGTTAGAAGGCTACATCACAAGCTTTTCTATGGTTAAGTGAAAGTTGATGAAGAGTGGCTTTTCCCTTTATGAAACAGTAAATTTGACTTTATGTACTAAAGAATTATATGACACATTCCTTACCAAAGTCAGGTACTGTCGTTAATTGTATTTTATGTTAACAACTTAAATCCTCACAATCACACTATGAAGTAAATATAGTTCTTATCTTCCTCGTTTTAAATAAGGGGGAATAGAGTCCCAAAGGGTTTAAGTAATTTGCTAAGAGTGATGCAGTTATTAAGTAGTAGAAGCAGATTAAAACCTATATGGTCTGGTCCCAGATTCTCTCTGCTCTTAACCATTTTATTATGTTGTCTAATGACACACATGACCCCCTTTAAAGTGAAATAATGTAATCTTAACATTTTACACTCAGATTGTACAGAGGATTAAAAAATCACAATTAATTTATATCTTTAGGATAGAATAAGGAAAGATATTATTTTAAGGCAGAATTAATTTAATCACTAATGACTGTGTTAAGAACCTTTACTTTGCAATGATTAGTTTTCTAAATTAATGTGATTATTAGTGTCATGCAAATACCTCTTCCAGTGTGAGTTTATCAATGAAACTTTCATAATAGAAATAATTGTAAAGTTGTGGTCTCGTATGTAGAAACACAGTCAGAAATAAACATGAAATTTAACCATTCATGGGCTTCCCTGGTGGCTCAGCATAAAGAACCTGCCTGCAATGAGGGAGACCTGGGTTTGATCACTGGGTTGGGAAGATCCCCGGAGAAGAGAAAGGCTACCCACACCAGTATTCTGGCCTGGAGAATTCCATGGACTGTATAGTCCATTGGATAACAAAGAGTCAGACACGACTGAGCAACCTTCACACTTTGACCATTCATTGTAGGGCATTTTGTTTCAACATTATACATTTTTTAATCCTAATCAAGAAAAGTAACTTTACTTGTCTTATTACTACTATAATAATCCAGTATAGAATATGAAGCAAAAACAAAATGATACAAACTCAAAATTCTTAAAAATTCCTATTGACCATGCTTTATGAGTCTAATCAAATAAGTAGGTACATTTAACACAAAATATCAATTATGTTATTTAAAATCCTAAAAAATGATGCTGTTAAAATGCTGCATTCAATATGTCAGCAAATTTGGAAAACTCAGCAGCGGCCACAGGACTGGAAAAGGTTAGTTTTCATTCCAATCCCAAAGAAAGGTAATGGCAAAGAATGTTCAAACTACTGTACAATTACACTCAATTCACATGCTAGTAAGATTATGTTCAAAATCCTTCAAGCTAGGCTTAAGCAGTATGTGAACTGAGAACTTCCATATGTACAAGCTGGTTTTAGAAAACAGAGGAACCAGAGACCAAACTGCCAATATTTGTTAGATCATAGAGAAAGCAAGGGTATTTCTGAAAAACCTCTACTTCATCTACATCTGCTACACTAAAGCCTTTGACTATGTGGATCACAACAAACTGTGGAAAATTCTTAAAGAGATAAGAATACCAAATCACATTTCTGTCTCTGATAAACCTGCATATGGATCAAGAAGCAACAGCTAGAACCGACATGGAACAAGAATAGAGATGAAGACATAGATAATGGACTTGAGGGTATAGCAGAGGAAGGAGGCGGTGGGATGAACTGAGAGCATAGCATTGAAACATATACATTACCAGTGTGTAAAATAGATAGCTATCAGGAAGTTGCTGTACAACACAGGGAGCTTAACCTGGTGTTCTGTGATAATCTAGAGGGATGGGCAGAGAAAGGCAATGGCACCCCACTCCAGCACTCTTGCCTGGAAAATCCCATGGACAGAGGAGCCTGGTAGGGTGCAGTCCATGGGGTTGCTGAGGGTCGGACACAACTGAGTGACTTCACTTTCACATTTCACTTTCATGAGTTGGAGAAGGAAATGGCAACCCACTCCGGTGTTCTTGCCTGGAGAATCCCATAGAAGGTGGGCTGCCGTCTATGGGGTCGCACAGAGTTGGACAGTACTGAAGCAACTTAGCAGCAGCAGCAGAGGGATGGGATGGGAATGGGGTGGGAAGGACATTCAAGACAGAGGGGCTATATTTATACTTATGGCTGATTCATGCTGTGCAGCAGAAACCAATACTACATTATGAAGCAATTATCCTCCAATTAAAATTAATTTTTAAAAAATATATTAAGTGTGCAAAATGGGTAGAGTTAAGTAGCTTATAATTAACAAAACATAAAAGGCTAATAACAATAAATCAACAAATCAGTCATTCAAATATGATTTATTACACAGATGAAAATTGCAAATACCAATTCATTTCAGTTCAGTCGCTCAGTCATATCTGACTCTTTGTGATCCCATGGACTGCAGCACGCCAGGCTTCTCTGTCCATCACCAACTCCTGGAACCTACTCAAACTCATGTTCATTGTGTCAGTGATGCCATCCAACCATCTCATCCTCTGTTGTCCCCTTCTCCTCCTGCCTTCAATCTTTCCCAGCATCAGAGTATTTTCAATTGAGTCAGTTCTTTGCATCAGGTGGCCAAAGTATTGGAATTTCAGCTTCTGCATCAGTTCTTCCAATGAATATTCAGGACTGATTTCCTTTAGGATGGACTGGTTGGATCTCCTTGCAGTCTAGGGGACTCTCAAAAGTCTTCTTCAACACCACAGTTCAAAAGCATCAATTCTTCGGTGCTCAGCTTTCTTTATAGCCCAACTCTGACATCCTTACATGACTATTGGGAAAACTATAGCTTTGACTAGATGGACCTTTGTTGGTGATGTCTCTGCTTTTTAATATGCTGTTTAGGCTGGTCATAGCTTTTCTTCCAAGGAGCAAGCGTGTTTTAATACATGGCTGCAGGCACTATCTGCAGTGATTTTGAGACCAAAAAAAAGTCTCTTACTGTTTCCATTGTTTCCCCATCTATTTACCATGAAGTGATGGGACCAGATGCCATGATCTTCATTTTCTAAATGTTGAGTTTTAAGCCAACTTTTTCACTTTCCTATTTCACTTTCATCAAGAGGCTCCTTAGCTATTCTTCGCTTTCTGCCGTAAGGGTTTTGTCATCTGTGTATCTGAGGTTATTGATGTTTCTCCTGGAAATCTTGATTCCAGTTTGTGCTTCATCCAGCCCAGCATTTTGCATGATGTACTCTGCATATAAGTTAAATAAGCAGGGTGACAATATACAGCCTTGACATACTCCTTTCCCGATTTGGAACCAGTTTGTTGTTCCATGTCCAGTTGTAACTGTTGCTTCTTGACCTGCATACAGAATTCTTAGGAGGCAGGTTAGGTCCTCTGGTATTCCTATCACTTGAAGAATTTTCCACAGTTTGTTGTGATCCACACAGTCAAAGGCTTTGGTGTAGTCAACAAAGCTAAAATAGATGCTTTTCTGGAACTCTCTTGCTTTTTTTATGATCCAGTGGATGTTGGCAATTTGTTCTCTGTTTCCAATACATCTTGAAAACCTATTCAAGTTTCCTCAGAAATAAAATTTTATCAAAAAGATAATAAAATGCATTTGTAAAAAATAAAAGATAAGGTATCCAAAATCAATTTAGGTTCCAAAAATATTCTTGTGAAGACATTTTCATGAGGAGATGAGATGTCTCAGTAGTAAAGAATCCTCCTGCCAAGCAGTAGACATGGGTTTGATCCCTGGGTCAGGAAGAAATCCTGGAGAAGAAAATGGGTAGCCATTTTCTTACTGTAGTGGAAACCCACTACAGCATTTTTGCCTGGGAAATCCCATGAAGAGAGAAGCCTGGTGGGCTACAGTCCATGAGGTCACAAAGAGATAGACACAACTTCACAACTAAACAACAACAATAAGGAAATAAAATTGTATCAAAAAATAATAACTAATTCATCTGTCAGAAATAAAAGATAAGGTATCTAAAATCAATGTAGCTTCCAAAAATATTCTCATGAACGTATGCTTATGAAGAGGTAATAGCAGTATAATAGGATAAACTTTTTCCTGAAAGGGAAAGATGGATAAATAGATTGAGAGATAGATAGATATAATATAAATGTTTTCTTTGTCTTGGATTAAATTTTAATTCTGTCATTTAATCCAAAGGCAGTCTTGACAGGTCATAAAATGGAGTAATATCAAAGTTACCAAGAACATAATTTAGGGAATTAATATAAGGTTTTTAACACAGAATGTAATATAGTAAGCATCCATAAATTATTAGTTATTGCTATGGGCTTCCCAGGTGGAGCTAGTGGTAGAGAACCTTCCTGCCAATGCAGGAGATGTAAGAGACAGGCTCAGTCCCCGGGTCAGAAGGATCCCCTGGAGAAGGCAACTGGCAACCCCTTCCAGTATTCTTGCCTGGAGAATCCCCATGGACAGACAAGCTGGTGAGCTACAGTCCATGGGGTCGCAAAGAGTTGGACACGACTAAAGCAACTTATCATACACACATTATAAAATATATAATGGCACATGCATTGCTGTGCTGTGCTTAGTCATTCAGTCGCGTCCAACTCTTTGTGACCCCTTGGACTATAGCCCGCCAGGCTTCTCTGTCCATGGGGATTCTCCAGGTAAGAATACTGGAGTGGGCTGCCATGCCCTTCCCCAGTGGTATATGCTATAGCCATAAAATTTGACTTCATAATTCAATGGCATGTTGAAATTTTTTTAACATATGGGTAAATAAAATTTCAGGTTATAAAACAACATCTATGGTATGACTTTGCTTTTTAAGAGTAATCATTTATATTTTTTCATGTATAACAATATTTTAACTTACTATTTAACACAAACTCTTTCTACTCATTATCATAGTTCACTAATGAATAAAATTAAGTGACATAGATGCATAATATTAAAATAATTAAGAGTTTACTTATGAGTGATAGGATTGTATGAGACTTTTCTATTTTTTAATTCATTTTTCCCCTTCACACATTGTTTTTCAGATCACATTATTAAGTACCTTTGCTTTGGTAATGCTCTGTGCAAGGTGTTGCCTTGCCGGGGTCAGTAAGATAATCAGGTCCTCTGTCTGATGGTACCTTCACTGGTGTGTAGTGTCAGCAGGTAAATGAACTTATTTGTAAGGCAATTTCTAGGATTACTGCTGTAGGGACACAAAACAGAATAATGAGATAGAAAATGACTAGGTTGGGGGAACAAGACAAAAGTTCCTATATATAAGGCACAGTCAGAGAAGATCTGAGAAGTTTAAGAGTAAATTGAGGCCAAGATGATAAGAGTAACATAATTGAACAACAATCTGGTCAAAGGCCCAAGAGGAAGAAAAGGCTCTGCCTTGCAAAAATGGGAAAGGGGCCCTAGCTGGGTGGGCTGTCTAGAAGGCTAGTGGGGCTTTGATAGCTGGAGTCAAATGCTAGCTCTTCTTAATACTTCTTTTTGTTTTTTTTCTATGCTAGACATATATTTTCAAATATTTTAATTGAAATATATATCTTTTTAAAATATAGATCTGTTTTTAATAGAAATAACAAAAATAAAAATGTCTGTGGACAAAATAAAACAGCAGTAAATGAACTTGTAGATACATTATAATTGCATTATGTGCAAATGCACATGCATTTGGGCAATGACTAGAAGATATCAAAGCATATAATTATGTTTGAGTAGATTAATAACTTTTTGAAAACTAATTCATTTAAACTTTCAGCTAATTAATTTTTACAGTGAGGTAAGGGAAAATCATGTCATTTATTCCCTTCACAAACTTCAGGAACTGCTTTTATCTTTTACTTTAAAATTCCTGGAGGCTGTTATTATGCTTCTCTTTATTGTAATGTCCTGGTTTCAGATCACTAGTAAATCTGGATGTGTTTATTGATAGTTTTATTGACTATGTGTAAGTCACTATCATTTAAAGAATGTACACATTTTGGCTGAATATACATATTTTGGCCACCTCAATATGAAATTATAAGCAATGATATATCCTTGAAAAATATTATGCAGTGTTTAACTTCAATTATTTGGGATTAAAAATGAACCTTTTTGGATCTTATTATATTAGCATATTAATAACTAAAACCAGAATTTATGGTTACTACCTGAATATCTTCCTACAAAAGAAAATGAAATGTTACAATGATTAGAAGTTAGGTAGTTTAATGTTGTTATAGAAAAGCTGCATTGGGATTTTAAACAGTTGGAATATAATGACAGAGAAGCAAATTTAAGATGGAAAATTTAGACCACATAGCAAGGGTAATTTTAATAACTATTTGACAAATGAAATTAACGTATCTAATCTATCTTCTGAAAGCAGTGTTTGGTCTACGGCCATACCACCCTGAATGCCCGCGATCTCATCTGAAAGCACTGTTCAAGATCCTATACTATATTATATACATTAAATATTTTAAATATGGGCTCTAGATATTTTTAATGCAATGATACTTGAGAGTAGCTTGATTCCTCTTCACTAAGAACTAATTCATAAACAACTGTTTTACAGCAGATAGCTAAAATATTGTGTATATAAACAACAGTGAAAGTGAAATTCACTCAGTTATGTCCAACTCTCTGTGAACCAATGGAACCCACCAGGCTCCTCTGTCCATGGAATTCTCCAGGCAAGAATACTGGTGTGGATTGCTATTCTCTTATCCAGGGAATCTTCCTAAACCCCGGAATCAAACCTGGGTCTCCTATACTGCAGGCAGATTCTTTACCATCTGAGCCATGAGGCAAGTCCTGTAGACAGTCCTGTACAACAGTATTGTACCCTTAAAAATCGCTAAAGGGTAGATATATAAAGTGTTCCTTCCAGAATACAACTTTTTAAAGAATACAAACAGATTTTATAATACTATAATATTAAAATCATAAAATTGATTGATTCCAAAAAGAAACTATGAGCAATTTCTGTAATTTAATTTAAGGCTATGGTCTTCACTTCCACATTTTATTTATCATGGCTGAGAAAGATCTGCATGTGCTTCTTTATATTTGATTCCTTTTGATTTTCTTTCATGCACATGGAGTTGCTATAGTAACCAAACTTTTGAAAGCCCAGTTTTGGGTTACTTCTCTGATTTTATATGCTGAACTTAAAAGTGTTACTATTTATGTATGGTAGCTAATTAATTGTCCTGGCTATTTTGTATCACGATCTAAATGTGGGAAAGCTGGAGAACCACAAAGTACATACATGATTTTGTCCATAGTTTCTCATTAATTTCTAAATTTAACTGCAAAATGTAATGACAAACTTAAGAAAGATTTTCTCTTTTAGTGGCCTCAAACCAAAGTTCTAATTTCTCAGTTTGGAATAGTGCAGGTAGTAGCATATTTGACAATTCTCTTTTTTCTGAACATGTTATTCCTTAAACAGTCATGTCTAGGGGATGCTCCATCAGTTTTCTTTTTCCTTTGACATGAAGAAAGATGCTAAAGACTGAAGCAACACATCTTCTCTACTCATTCAGGAGTTTTGGAAGAGGGCATTGAAGTATGGCCAATTTTATTTTCTTATGGAAACTCCTGCAGACCAAAAACTAGGTCAAAAACTGCTGACCTTCTTCTGTGAGCAATCTCTTCTGGTGATCAGACGGGAAAGGCTTTTGATGGTGGTCTGTAAGTTTGGAGTCCAGCAAGTGGAAATCAACACTGCTTGAGGTATTTGGTGTGTGAACTTTAATAAAAATATTTCACATCAAAAAATTCCTAAGAGAATATATATATATAGTCCACTATAATCATCTAAAGTTTTAAAACTAAAATTCTAGATAGAAGTTTTTGGAGAGTTGGGTGCTTTGAAAGTTGACATGTTTTTGAAATGTTTTTATTTTAGGAAAAAATTGAGCTATTGGTACAATTCAATTTGAAAAAGAGACTAGCATTATCTTCCTATTTTATCAAGTGTTATAATCTAAAAATGTTAGCTTTGTATAAAGTCAATTATTTAGGGTAACTATTTAGGCAAATAAGTATTAACAGATGGAAGGAATAAAGCCAAAGAAAATTTAGCCTGAATATTAAAAATTAATAATTGTAAACATTATTTGTTTTATAATTGTTTCCCAGAAAATGTTGCAAAATCTCTCCTCCCAGGGTCACTTAAGGCTGAGTTGATCATGACTATTAGACTGTGGGCTTGGCCAGCTAATAAAGTTTGGCTTTCTCCAATTCCCAAACACTATTCACTGAATATAGCATATCACTGTTATCATTTTAGTAAGTCTAGAGGGGGCAGAATCATTTATAATTCTTGGAGAAACTGTGATTGCTATTATTACAACATCTTCTCTGGTTGTGAAACTAACGAAGAAGAGGCAGAAAATTGCAGACATCTGGCAAGGGGAAATGGTTTCATTTTCTATTATTCCCCCTTATTAACTACTAATTCCCTCTCACATTAACCCTGCCTGACAGTCTTTAGAAATTAAAGTGTTTATGAGGTCCCAGTCTTCTATGTACTGTCAGTGGTACTTTCTAGAGTCGATGGTTCCCCATCTTAAATAATAGCTCTGCATATGAGTGGGGGACCTGCCAAAAGTGACTTACTCCACTTGGAGTTCAGTGGCTTTCTTTGGAGCTGGACCTCAGATAAGCTGCAAGAGCCTTGGGCTATTTGGATAAATTATATTCAGGGCAAGAAGAAAAAGATTTAGCTATTCGAAGGAGGCTGGAGTCAGCAAGTGCTAAGCTAGGTGTTGTGTTGCTGAAGAGCTTTAAGCCTGGAAGTAGCAGCACAGCAGACCTCCTGAATAATTCATCACTGCCCTCTCCTCTTTCAAGGCCATACTTTTATTTATGAACATAGATTATACTGTTATTGATTGCAATCCTCACGGAGGCATTTCATTAACTGGGAGGTTTGTCTGTTTGCATATGCTTTGTTTCCCTGAGTATTTCCTTGTTATTTGAACAGAAATTTACAGCTGAAGTAAAATGACAGAGAATTGACTAACAATTCTGGCTCATTCTGCAATCAGGAAGGATATTTGGAATAGTTTCCTCTAGACACCCAGATTGTTAAATCATTTTATTCCATGAATTTGTATTGTGAACTGAAAGTGTCATGAAAAACACCCAAGAAAGTATTCTTTCCAAGAATCTCCCTATTTATCTTATTTACTACTGTTGTTCCATTTAAATTATCTGAAATTTCAAATAAATTTTCCCATGGTACTTGGATTTCAGAAATGCTTAAAATATTAAAGTGGCTAGGAAAATTGCTTGACTGCTCTACAAACTAACTCCTAACTACATTAATTCAAAGGGTATAAGAACCCAATTGTATTCAGTGCTGCATGGATATTCAGTTGAAATCTAAATTCCAGCTAAGTAGGACAAATGGTTCTCTTAGGTGCTTTTCTTAAGAGGGTATCCTTGAATAATACTCATGGCTCATGATACTTTAGTAACTGGCTAATTTATAACTGATAAAGCACAGTGGTGTAGAGGATATTACAGCCAGACTGTTGACTTGAAACATAGTATTTAAAACATAAACCCTAACATAAGAACAGCATGAGATGACATAAGATTGAATTTTTAATCACATAGAAATATGAAGGTTTTTTTCCTACCATAGAAAAGAAAACCCATGAAACTTTTGAAGTATTTGTTTTTGTTGCTGTTATGGATGATTTCTTTGTTTGAAATCTACAAGGCTGAAGAGAAATGAGTCACAAAACTCAGAGGAGTCAGGATTTCCCAGATGGCGGTGATGCTCATCTGAAGAAGCCCTTCAGAAGGTCTCTGAGCTGAAGTACTTTGAAAAAAGAAGAACCAGGGAGGAAATTCATATCAGGAACTGATTCATTAACAGAGTTACAAACAACTCCTTAATGTTTTTGTGTTAAAAACGATTAAAAAAAATAAGTAAGTAAAGGCACCTTTCTTATTAAAATAGCATACTTTTTCATAGTTTAGTTATTTCTTTATTACAATATTGGTTTTCTTTGCACTAAATGCTACATAATTTCAATGTCAGTTTTACCCATTTATTTATTTTTTATGACTGGACTTGTTTCTAAGAGTCGATTACTTGATAGATTCTCTAAGATATATTGCCACTTGTTAGGCAAAAAATTATTCACTACCTACCTACCCTTTCAGTCATTTCCCAGTTATCTTAAAGGTTTTAACTGCAAATGTTTCAGTAAATAGGAAATCTAAAACAGCATTTTACTAAAATTTTTTTACTCTCATTTTGCAGGGTCCAGTCTGGTTTCTCTGATAGCCATTATTTCTTCCTTGAATTCCAAAAACTCACTCTATTGCTTTTCCTTTTGTAAGTTTCATTTGATTTCAGATGTCTAGTAAAGGCCTGAGTATGTCCTTAGTGAGCCAGATGCCACACTCTGCACTGGCCTCAAGGGAAATCATGCCATTCCTGTACTGAAACACATCAATGGTAAACATTTGACTTTAGAGTAAATTCTAAACTTCTTCTTGTGATGTAGCATCTTCACTTAGGGTGCCCCACTCTTATCTTTTGCCCAAGATATAGCCAAGAGTCCAGTTCTTGGGCAACCAGGACAGATGACCACTCTACATAGCAGTCTTCTCTTACATCCATTCAAATCACTTCAATCCTTCTGGCAATTTCCACATGTGTGATCTTGAAGAAATCATATTATTTTGCTGATCTTCAATTTTTTCATTTTTAGGATAGGGAATGATAATACCATATCTGTTCATGGTCCATTTTGAAAAAGAAATACAGTGTCGCTGGGTCAGTCTTATTGCCCAAGAATAAAGTGAAACCATTCCTCTTTTGGAGTTGGATGCTATTTTGTACTACAGGGAGACTGTTGTTTCTACTTGCTGATAGGAAATAAGCTAAATTAGTGTAATTTCAGCATGACTGCTTGTGTATCTTATACATAAGTCATTTATTTAGTGTTTCATTGATTACACAGGTATGGTAAAACAAAACAAACGAAAAACCATAGAAGACAAGGCCCACTTACAAAATATCATAAAGGATAAAGCTATAACAAAAACTATTTATTTTGTATCTGTACATCAGGGTCTTTCATGCTTTGGGATAAAAGGCACTGAAGAAAGTTGACACTTCTAATTCCTGCTGTCAGTTTGTGAGCTGCATAAACATTCAAGCCAAGGGTATATGGAAATAAGTAGACATTTTTTCTATTAGCTTTTATTCTATGAAAAAAAATGAAGTAGATTTATTTTCTTTGGATCTAAAATAAGCATTAACACCTATGCCCTTGTAACTTTGCTCACAGGAACATTGAAAGGTCTAGTGATACAAATTATGTCAATTATAAGAAAGTGTATATGTACTATAGAAAGACATGGTAATTATTGTTATTTTGGGAAAAACATGATTCTGACATTCAGTTACCTTTGTAAGAAGTTTAGTTTTAAACTTGGTCCATCTCATTTGGCATCTAAACTCACCACAGATGCTTTATGATTTTATGTTTTTAATTAATGTCAACCCCCAGGTTGCAATGAGAGTTGTCTGATTTCCCTGCCAGAGCCCAGACTGAGAGAATTATGTTGGCAATAAAGAAGTGATGATGCCCATTGAAGTCTCAAATTCAGCTTTCAAACTTTCCCCAAATCTCTGTCTGCTTATGCAAGAGTTTTAAATCTGTCTTCTGCTAAAGGCCCTTCTGAAGACTAAAGAAGTATCTTTAATAAATATAAAGGCTAAAAGTTGACCACTTCCATTTTATTGTCTCAGTTGGCATGTTTTATTTCCTATCCAATTCTTACACAATGGAAGAAATTATTTGGGGCTATAGGCACTTTCCTTTGCATGGCTTTGTGTGTGTTTGAAGATCAGTAGAATTTACCCATAGTGCAGGCCAGAGCTATAGTTGTAGAGGTGTATCTCAGAGATTTGAGAAAACAACATTTTTAAAGCTGCTGAGGAAGATAGAAATACTCATTCTTAAATTTGCCCTTGATATAATTTACTCCACCCATTCAAACCATATTGTTTGAGCACTTAGTGTATGTATGCCTATTTCAAAAATAAATAAAATCCAGCTATTAAGAAATTTGTAACTTAATGTAGGATATTTTTTAATTACATAAATCCTGAGAGTGAAAAGTGGCCAAGAGAGATATATGCAGTTCTGGGGCAAGGATGAATATCAAGACCAGAGATAAGACAGAGTGAAGATATATTAAGACTCAGAAAGGAATGTGTTTCTTGATTCATTCAACCAGTTAATATTTATTTAATATATGTCAGGCATTGATGTAGGCACCAAGGATATAGGAGATAACACAGAACGTAAGTAATCTATTTTATAAAGCAAAGAAGGAAACAAAGAAAAAATAATATCAGGTAATGTTATAAACTCTGAGGAAATGTGTTACAGAGTGATAGGCAAGGGAGATTTATTATATGGAAGTGTGGAAATGTTAGTTGCTCAGTCATGTCCAACTCTTTATGACCCCATGGACTATATGTAACTTTCCAGGTTCCTCTGCCCATGGAATTCTCAGGCACTGGAGTGGTTTGCCATTTCCTTCTTCAGGGGATCCTTCTGATCCAGGGATTGAATCTGGCTCTCCTGCACTGCAGACAGATTCTTTACTGTCTGAGCCACCAGGGAAGCCCATTATATAGACTCGTCTCCTTAAAGATATAATATTTGAGCTGAAGCTTGAAGGATGAAATTAACCAGATATGTGAAAATAAGGGAGATGAGTGTTTCAGGCAGAAAGGAGACCTAAAGGCTCTGAAGCAGGCTTAGGTTTGCCAGCTGTGCTAGAATTTGAGTGGGTTTTAAGGTATGGATAGAATTTAGACATCTAAGTAAAATCCAGATAAGATTGTATTGCCTTTTTTTTTTTTTTTTTAATTCCCACAAAGCAGCTTCCTTTTGTTTTATCAGAGTGAGTCCAATGTCTTGCTCCTCTTTGTACAGTTCTTAGTGTTCTGGAGATTTCCTTTAGGGTATCTAGCTTCTGACAATAGTGAGTAATTCCTCAGCAAATATAGAGGGAGAAAGGAGACTGCCTCAGGGACTTAAAGAGATGACTTAAAAATAAAATTGCCTAATGGAGCACATCATACACCTAGCATATGCTCCATTGTTATAAAAATACAAGAATATTTGCTCTCATACATTTGGTAATTCCCATAAAATTATGATCCAGTTTCAACATAAATAGATTTTGTTTTCTATATCTCTTTCCTATTTGGAAATCTCCCCATGCTTATGAAATGCTCTAGCCTCTGATCCAATATCAGGTAATCACTAAACCAAAGCCTTAGATTTTAAAATATTAGAAAAACCTGAAGCATTGATCAATCTCTCAAAAACATGAATGATTTAGAAATGATACTGGAATTACTTGAGCCTGGTGGTCTATTATATTCAGTTCCAGATAGAGTTCTAGTCTGCTTCTGAAAAATAACTGATATGAGTTTTAAAAAGCAAGTTAGTGAGAAATTGTGAAATATCTGATAAGCTGAAATGGGATGCCAAAATACAAAATTAAAAGTCAAAAGTACAGAGAGTAAGACCCTTTCGACGAAAAATATCCCTTTTAAGTGAATACAGTGAAAACGGGATACAGAGAAATCATTATAGGATAGAAAACATTTCTTCATATAGCGTGTTACTAAAACAAAATAGTATTTCTTGTATATTCTAAACTAGCAATAGATTATTTGCTTTTTTATGTGTTATATAAAGAGGTTTTTTTTGTCATTTTATGTTTCTGTTAAATTTTTATTCTTTTCTACTTTACATTTCTCTTAATTCAATACACCAATTCTTTTTAAATTGGTTCCATAAACCAAGATATGCCTTGAGCAAGATGCCAAAGTATATGTGTGTATTCATTGTGTGTCTTTTTACTTTTAAGGTCACAACAAGGCCAAATGAGACTGGTATTTCTTTTGTCATTCATACAAAATGATTTCCTGTGGCGATTCAGTTATTTCAGAGTGAACTAAATTTTTCATCAGTGCCTATTATAGTGTAAATATATTTTCTAGCAAAAGGTAAATCACCAGTAACTGCAAATAAAAACATCATAGAAGAGGAAACCGGGTAAGCAAAGGAAGTAGATATTTAAGGATTCTCCGCCCACCCACCACCCCCCGCTGCCAACAAACTGACTTAATTGTATGATTTTATCAACACATATTGAAGGTTCTAAGGCATTTCTAAGTATAAAAATGCACAGCTTTGGTAGGTGAAAAACTCACCATTTTACAAATAGAAAATATATTTAATCAAGTGTTTAAAGGTGTTGTGAGAAATGGCATAAAGTAGTTTTAAAATGTTGTGTGGAAGGGACAGCTGATTCTGTTAAAGAAGAAAGTTGAAAAAGGGACCTAGGACTGGGGCAGAGGGCCATACATACACGAGGACTAGCAGGGTAAGTGTGGCCATGACAGCAGATATGAGAGCCCACAGAGCAGTTCCAGCAGCCTGTGATCAGCTCTACTTGGGCAAGTATCAGGAATGCGGTGAAAGCAGGATGTTCGCTAATCTCAGCCACTTAAAAAGAAAGAGAAATAATTATGTATGCATTTAGAAAGAAGACATCACTTTATTGCCTTAGTCCTCTAATTAGCATCTCAGGTTTATTCTTCCTAGGAATTTAAAATGTACAACCTTCTCATCCTCCCTTGCTCATTTCTAAATTATAATTTTGAAAGAGGTTCCTCCAAATAACGTGAGTTTTAATGTACCATTAATGATAATTATTTTTTCACAGTGACTAATAGAAGACTTTATTATTATTGTTTCCCTTGGTGTGAAAAAAGGTGTTGTTCTTGTTTAAAGAATATGAAGCTACTAGAAGACTTTATTATTATTGTTTCCCTTGGTGTGAAAAAAGGTGTTGTTCTTGTTTAAAGAATATGAAGACAACATGCCTTTGAACAGAGCTGATATTCCTTCCTTTCCAAAAGGGTGTTAAGCATTGGGAGGCAGCAGACATTTTCTGGAGATGATTAGGTCTGTCATGTCTAAGGGGACTTAATTTAATAAGAGACAGAAATATTCTGCTATCTACTCAGAGAGATGCTGATTTCAACTGATTTGCTGCTGTTGGAAAATTGAAGAAACTGTTAGAGATTCAGTTTAGAAAACATATATTGTTCATAATTTTTTCTTTATCAGTAAGATAAAATTAGAAGTCTAGCAATGTTATGCTTTTTACTCTGAAAAGTACAGAGAGGCCTTAGGCAGAAGTGGATTTCTGGAAATGGTAGATTTCATAAATTTGAACTAAATTGTATCAGGCATGGAGTGCTGCCAAACTCTAATTCATTAGTTCACTGCTTGGCAGAGTTCCTTTTCCTATCAACAATAAAACCTACAGGTTTCTTCTGGGGATATGGAATGTTCTCACTTCCAAAGGCAGCTTGTTCTTTTATTTAATGTAAAACATATACTTCTTAAAACAAGTATAGCACAAAAATGTCTTTAATTATAAGATGAAATTTGGGAGAATTTGTTTAATGTTACAGTTTCATATAATTTGGGATGTGTGTTTTTAGGAAATTAAAAGGTTATCTCTAAGAATCTTTTCATTCTCTCACATCACCTTGCAACAAAAGAATTTTCTTTTTAGGCACAATGAGGATACAGGAACTCTGAGTGCATCCAGGTCATTGTGCCTTGAAAATGGTTCCAGAAATGAGTGGAGATGTTGCGTGCAGCTCTACTCTGCTTGTTACCTCCTGAGGCTTTTACGAGACCTTAAAAGCCTAAAATACCAGAACTTAATGATATTTTTCTCCTTCTGATTATTATCTGCCTTAGTTTTGATCGATTGATTAAAAATAATGAAATTTTTTCTTCCTCTAAGTTTTGAGCAAAATGCTTTCCCAGCTTCTGGAAAAGAAATATTCCCCATTGTTAGTTGCTGTATGAAATGAGGTCTTCAGATCAGATGGGGTCTCTAGTTCTAACCTACAAGTATAGGATTTTAGAATCCAGTGCTTCCCCTTAGATTTCCTACCCAAGTTGGAATCATGCTTGTTTTTTTTCAAGCCAATCATCAAAGCAGTTGCAGCTGTTGGTTTACCAGAAGAACCTGAGTGTTGTCCCTGGGCATTGCTCAGACACATACACCCACACCCAGCAACCCATAGAGATAAATGGCAAGTGGGGGTAAGAAACAAGGTTTTATTCCTTCACTGGATTAAATATTAACATCCCTAAAGAAGAAGTCCATTCTAAAGGAGATCAGTCCTAGGTGTTCTTTGGAAGGACTGATGCTAAAGCTGAAACTCCAATACTTTGGCCACCTCATGCAAAGAGTTGACTCATTGGAAAAGACTCTGATGCTGGGAGGGATTGGGGGCAGGAGGAGAAGGGGATGACAGAGGATGAGATGGCTGGATGGCATCACCGACTTGATGGACGTGAGTTTGAGTGAACTCTGGGAGGTTGTGATGGACAGGGAGGCCTGGCGTGCTGCAATTCACGTGCTCTTTGGCATCGCAAAGAGTCAGACACGACTGAGAGACTGAGCTGAACTGAACTGAAAGAAGAAGAAAATGCTATAATATATATATATATGTGTGTGTGTGTGTCTGTGTGTGTATGTAAGATTATAAGCATATGTATAATCTTCCCCAGTGGCTCAGTGGTAAAGAATCTGCCTGCAACACCGGAGACACAGGATACGTAGGTTTGTTCCTTGGGTCATGAAGATCTCCTGGAGAAGGAAATGACAACCCACTCCAGTATTCTTGCCTGGAAATCCCATGGAAAGAGAAGCCAGGCAGGCTATAGTCCAAAGGGTCACAAAGAGTCAGGCACAACTGAACAGAAGCGTGGACAAGGATATATATATATATGAAAGTGCTTTATGTGTGTATATATGTGTGTGTGTGTGTATGTTACCTGCTATGTATTGTGTTAAGTTGTGACTGTGATTGGGAAACATAAAAATGGAAAAAAAAAAAAATCCACCTTACTTACCAGAAGTCTGTCTCTAGTAGCAGAAAAAGCGTAACAACAAATGGCCCTATTTCAAGATAATACAGAGATAAAGCCCATAAATGTGATAAAGACAAGGGACTCTAGATGGGAAACACTTCCTTTCTAGAAGATTGGAAAGCTTTTTGGTCTTGAAATTCATGGAAGAAATAGTTTTTAATAGAATGCACAAAGAGATCCTCAAAAAAGCGATAACCCTTTCAGTGGACTTTGAAAATGATGGAGAAGTTTCTGGATTAAATAGGTAAGGGCAGAGGACAAGACAGTGTAAAGCAAAAGTCATACATGATGAAAGTTGAATTCAGTTTTCCTGTAAATTCATTTCTGTTTATTCAGTGAACAGTGGGGAGCAATTGAAGGCCTTGAGAAGGGGAGAGTGACAGTGAAAATTGGTGAGATAAGAAGATTAATCTGATTGTAGTAAGTAAGTTGGATTAAAAGGGATTAGTTTCTAACTCTGCTTGCAAATAGTTGTGCAGTAGAAAGATACAGTCTTCCTGGAGTTCTATTAGGTGAGTGAACAGCACTGAATACTATGATTACAGAGAGCAATACAGTACAGTCACACTTCATTTCATTGCACTTTATTTACTATGCTTGGCAGGTACTGAATTTTTTACAAGTTGAATGTTTGTGGTAACCTTGCATAGAACAAGTCTATAGATTCCATTTTTCCAACAGCATTTATTCATCTGATGTCTCTGTGTTACATTTTGATAGTTTTAATATTTCAAACTTTTTCATTATTGTTATATTTATTATGCTGATCTATGATTAGTGATCTTTGATGTTACCATTGTAACTGCTTTTGGGTGCCAAGAACCATGTCTATTTAAGACAGCAAACTTAATCAACAAATACATGTGTTCTGACTGTTCCATTGACCAGCTGTTTCCCAGAAGTCTCTCTAGTCTCCCACCCTCTCCTCGGGCCTGCCTATTTCCTGAAACACAGCAATGTTGAAATGAGGTCAATTAATAATTCTACAGTGTCCTCTAAGTGTTCAAATGAAAGGAAGAGTCATACATCTCTATTTTAAATCAAAAGCTAGAAATGAATTAAGCTTCTTGAGGACAGTGTGTATAGAGCCAAGGTAGGCTGAAAACTTGGCCTCTTATGCCAGTTAGCCATGCTCTGAATGCAAAGGAAAAAGTCCTGAAGGGAATTAAAAGTTCTACTTCAGTAAACTGTGCAAGGTAAGAAAGTGAAACAGCTTCATTACTGATATGAAGAAAATTTTAGTGGTCCAGTTAGAAGAGCCGCATCATTCCCTTAAGTCAAAACCTAATCCAGAGCAAGGTCCTAACTCTCTTCAATTGTATGATGGCTAAGAGAGATGAAACTGCAGAAGCAAAGTTTGAAGCTAGTAGAGGTTGGTTCATGAGGTTTAAAGAAAGAAGTCCTCTGTATAACTTAAAATTGCAAAATGAAGCAGCAAAGCCTGATGTAAAAGGTGCAGCAAGTTATGCAGGAGACCTAGCTAAGACAATTCATGGAGTGCCTACACTAAATAATAGACTTTCAATGCATTGTTGAGATGACAACAGAGGGTTTGGAATATTACATAAACCTAGTTAATAAAGCAAAAACATGGTTTGAGAGAATATGCTCCAATTCTGAAAGAAACTCTACTGTAGGTAAAATGCCATCAAACAGCATTGCATGCTATAGAGAAATCATTTGGGAATGGAGGAGTCAAACGATGTGCTAAACTTCATTGTTTTCTTCCTTTCTAAGAAACTGCCAGCCACACCAGCTTTCAGCAGCCATCATGCTTATCAGCCGGTAACCATCAATATCCAGGCAAATTACTATGATTCTCTGAAGGTTCAGATGATTATTGGCATTTTTAGCAATAAAATATTTTTAAATTGAAATATATACACTTTTTAGACATAGTGCTATTACATACTTAATAGACTCCAGTATAGTGTAAACCTTTCTTTTGGGGGGCTCCAAAATCACTGCAGATGGTGACTATAGCCATGAAATTCAAAGATATTTGCTCCTTGGAAGAAAAGTTATGACCAACCTAAACAGCATATTAAAAAGCAGAGGCATTACTTTACCAAAAAAGGTCCATCTAGTCAAATCTATGGTTTTTCCAGTAGTCATTTATGGATGTGAGAGTTGGATAATAAAGAAAGCTGAGCACCAAAGAATTGGTGTTTTGAATTGTGGTATTGGAAAAGACTCTTGAGAGCCCCTTGGACTGCAAGGAGATCCAACCAGTCAATCCTAAAGGAAATCAGTCCTGAGTATTCACTGGGAGGACTGATGCTGAAGCTGAAGCTTCAATACTTTGGCTACTTGATGCGAAGAACTGACTCATTGGAAAAGATGCTGATGCTGGGAAAGACTGAAGCAGGAGGAGAAGGGGATGACAGAGGATGAGATGGTTGGATGACATCACTGACGCGATGGACATGAGTTTGAGTAGGCTCCAGGAGTTGGTGATGGACAGGGAAGCCTGGAGTGCAGCAAGCAGTCCATGAAGTCAAAAAGAGTTGGACACGACTGAGCTACTGAAATGAACTGATAGTGTAAACATAACTTTTATATGCACTGGGAAAACAAAATAAATTAATATGACTTGTTTTATTGCAATATTTCCTTTATTGTGACAGTCTGGAACTGAATCTGGGACATCTCTGATGCATGCCCTGTGCTCAGTTATGTTCAACTCTTTTCTACCTCATGGACTTTAGCCCACCCAGGTTCTTCTGTCCATGGATTTCCCAGGCTAGAATACAGGAGCAGGTTGCCATTTCTTTCTCCAGGGGATCTTCCCAACCTAAGGATTGAACCCGCATCTCCTGCATCTCCCGCATTGGCAGGTGGATTCATTTTATCAATGAGACGCCTGGGAAACCCACTGTCTGTCCTAGTTACTCTTCTCTAGTGTGTGACTGTTGTTGCTGTAAATAAAAAACATAGAGCATGTTGTAGTATAGTACATATTTATTGAAAAACACCCACATATTAGTAGACCCTTAAACTTCAAACCGATGTTTACCAAGGGTCAACTGTAATTGTAAATGGTTCTGTATTTATTTACAGACTACTGTTCTCATTCCTCAATATAATGACAAGCACTTATTTTTGCTGTATTATGTTTAAGAATAGCATGACTTAAATAATACTTACTAATTTAGCAAACCAAGGGGATGGTTAGGGCCGCAGCATGGGGCCATTAAAAGAATATGAAGCCAACGATTGTATTTCTGATTAATATTTGTACAAAGTATCTTAGTTCTGCATCCTTCATTCTTGCCAATGCAATCATAACAGGCTTAATAAATGTAATAATTTCTATATGTTATAATTTTATTACTGATTTTTAATACAAAGCAATGCCTTGGACTTTTTTATTAAAACTGAAATTATTGTTACCACAAATGTGGACTGAAAATATTCTAGCCTATTACCCTTATAAGACTCTGATTTGAATTTTTTAATTCAAAAGTGAATATTAGATACCTCTGCCACTAAGAAGCTCTGTAACCTTGTATCTTAGTTTCTTCATCTGTAAAATGGGGATAAAAATACTCTTCAGGGTGTTTGGAAAGACTAAATATGCCACTTTGTGTGAAAGGGCTCAACTAAAAACAAAGTTTTAAAAATGCAAACACTACACAAGTGTATTTTTATTTCAATGCCATTCCCTAATTTTCATGTGAATAACCTTAGATTTTTATAGGAAATAAGCTTTTAAAATAATTTTATTCATGGAAGTAAAATTGCAATTTCTTTGCAATTTTTTAGGGTAACAGGTAATCATAAAGCAATCAAATAAAAATTCTTGGCCATTAGTATTTATAGTTTGATTTTCCTATTAATGTTCCTTCATTTGGTATAAAAGTAAATGCTTTGTTCAGTTTTGTTTCTTTCCTTTCTTATAAAAATTATGATGATGATAATCATAATAACAACATCTAACAAGTCCTAACAGCATATTGGGCTTTACATTTAAAATAAGATACCTTATTACATCTGTAATATTATTGTAACATCTAAATGTATATACATTGCATATATGTAGCATCATTACATCTGTAAAGTGGGCACTATTATTGTATGCATTTCATAAATAAAGTGAGATTTAGAAGTATTAAAAATAATGTGTCTTGTATTACAAGACTAGGGAGTGAAATAGAATTCCCACTCAAATGGTCAGCAACAGGAATTTATATCCTTGCTAGTTTGTGTTTACTGTCTTCACACTGATAGGTAGGTTTCCAAGGATCCCAAACTCTAGGAGGTCAGATCTCTCTCTGTCTTAGGACTTTTTCCACATAACTATACACCTTAATATTTCTTCAAAAGACCTGATCACGTTATTAGCTCAGAGTTAGTCTATAAATGTATTAATAGTTGAAATCTCTTTGGTGTCACAGAATAGATTAGGGCAAGGACTTGGGTATTCAAGTTTGAGCATAAACCAGAGGGTGAAAACCTCCTTAAATTTTGCCTTATTCTAGTTGTAGCACATAATATATGCTCAATAAAAGTGTGAGTTTTTTTTTTTTTTTCTTTTGGACAATTCCATTCTCAATTAGAACTGACAAGGTCATGCAATAGTTCTACATCATAGAAATAAAAAAATTAATATAATACATTTTTAAAGATCAAAAGAGCTTGGTTATTTATTATATTCATCGTTGGACAGTTTTCAGTGGCTGTATTATTGCAATTTAATTTGTAGAGGCAAACTTTTAAGAACATGAAAGCTTCAGGCCTTGATCAGTTTTTCTCAGGCTTTTAATGGTAAATAAAACTGTCTTTATGACAAGTATAAAGAAAATAGAGAAGGACTTCAAAGGACATGGATGCAAAATATGACTGAAGCAAGAAATGCCAAGTTTTAAATGCAAATGAATATGTAGATTGATTCAGAAAAGTGGTAATTTTAAAGAGAATGTTGGCTTCTTTTGCCTTAATCTTTTCATTTAGAATTAAAACTCACACAGGCATTCTAACCAAATGCTGGTAATTGCATATAACAAGAAATAACATAATTGCTTTTTTCTTTTCTCTCTCTCTCTTTTTTTTCTTTTCTGTGTCTCATTGCACATGTGCATGCTGCTATTACCTAGGAGAGGAACCAGCATATATCAGCTGTAAAAATCCAATGAATATAAGAAATTCCTATAATTGGTCCTTAACTGTCTAGGGAGAGTTGTTTCACACAAAGAAATGGTCTTGAACAAATCTTATTTGGTAGTATGTTTCCTTCAAATCACAAAGGGGAGGAAAAATACAAATTCCAATTAATGTAATTGTGTAGGAAAAAAAAAAGACATGGAAGGTAACTTTTAACATCCTAGATATGCTTATAAATTCTCAAAGCCACTGAGACTTAGTGACTTCTGAAGACTTAAAGTATGTTAAAAAGGTAGACCTGCATTTAAATGCTGATCTCAACGTTTCACTGGGGACCACTAAAAAGCCTTTCAGAAGAAAAGACCAGGATCAGCAAAACATGAAATCATTATAGCAGCAGACTTTCTAGGTCTGTTTTATATTACACTTTTGAAAAGGACATTTGTTTAAGGATATGATAGTTATATCCTGCATGTAATCCATACTCAACTGGGGGCGACCAGGGAAAGGGTGTGCAGGGGTTGGCAGGGAACGATGAAGCGCTTTGACTGAGGTCACAGACCAAAACACAGGAGAACTGGCCCAGACTCCAGCTATTTCTTAACAATGCATCTGTGAAGGCATTCTAATTCCTAATGAGGGGGAAAAAAATGAACAGTGGACAGTTTCTGTAAATGTGCCCCTGAAATATGAGAACACGATTTCGACTATTGAAAAGGTTGCCATGGTGCAATAGACCCCAAATGTCCTTGCCTTCTTTCAAAAGCACTTGATCACAGTTATTCCTTTTAGTTAAAAAACACTGGTGTGGCTCTCTCTTCAAGCTTATTGACACAGATGTGAACATTAGCCAACGAATGAGGTCCCTTTAAAGTAAAGCAAGCATCCTATATCCGCCACCCTCACCCCTATGAACAGCAGAGACTGTGTAGTTGGATGTGACCAAAAAGCGTGTCACTGCTATCCTAGTGGATCTACATCATGCTTTTATATTTGTGATGTGGACTTTTTCTCACTCTCCTCTTACCAAACCCCACCTCAAATTTTTATATATATATATATATATATACACCATCAGTAGATTTGAATAATTGCAAAGACAAAACCATTTTATTTATCCAAAATTTCAATTTCTAATTCAAAAAATGAAGGTCTAATAGAAAGTTTAAGCATCCTATTTTCAGCTGTTAAAAATAAGAAATTGAATAAAAAAGACTATTAAGTCTAAAAACAATGATATAAGAAGCCATTTCAGATGAACTGTAATACTAGCAGATCAGACAAAACGCTGTAGGCGAGATGAGGGGAGCAGAGAAACGGTCCATTAAAGCCTCTTTCCTACATTGTTTATCTCCTTTGTATGTATAAAAATGTTCCCTCTTGCCTCTGGGCACCTATATAGCAAAGTTCAGAACCATGAAAGAATAACTAAGAAAACCAAAATCACAGTTGTTCCTGGCCAAACTGCAATCTCACTTCCTATCAGAAAAGATAGAAGAGGAATTAAAAAAAAAAAAAAAAAGCTTCAGTATTTACTTTATGAAAATATTTAGAAAAAAGTCTGTCCTAAGTGGAAGTTTGTTTTGACTGAAATAGGCTTTTCTGGCCAAGTACTTTTAATAAGAGAGAAAGAACTTGCCAGTTATCCACTGCATTGAAAGCATTTCAGAATTGGAACCCTTTCATAACTCCTTAGTGTAACCACTGCCGCTTCTAAATGTGAACTGTCTCAAAGATTCCTGGAAGGATCTATTTTGGATAGGGTCATTTTCTGGTTTCCGATGTTCCATGCCTATTTCTGAACACTTTACACAATTTAGTCAGCAGATGATTTTTCAGGGGTTCCATTGACATAAATAATGGCAGAAAGCCTGAATCAAAATACCCATCAGAGAAAACCAAGGACACTTTGTTTGTTTTGGCCTCAAAATGACAGTAAGAAATTTCATTTGGACGAAAGAACATATGGCACATGTAGTATTCTCTATTGTATAAATCATCATATATCCACAAATTAATTTATATAGATCTTATTTATGATTAATTTTGTAACTTCTTTATACAGTGAGTTATCATGAGCATGTAGCTTCATTACATAGAATCTTAGGAAAGTCTTCTTTAAATATCCAGATTTCTGCTGTTATTCAATATCAAACATAACAGACAGACTGTTTAGCATGAATTTCCTGGAAACATTTGAAGACACTCCAATGTCATTTTATGTTGACTGAGATGGAACGTGGACTATTTCCTCAATTACCTGCCTAAAACATTCAGCAAAAAGAGAACTATTAAATCTGAAGATTAAAGGCAAGCCAGCTTTATAGCAGACAAAATTAATTCTTAAACTTATTGCCTTGCAAGTTAAGAGCAAAAGAGTTTCTGATTATAGATTAAGACCATATAATGTCATTCTTCAAAAGCACATGTTAATATAAAATCCTTATAAAATATGATTTTGGTGTCATTTTATTGACAGATATATCATCTCTTCTGAAGTTTGAGGAATGTCATTGAAGTGACTTTCTAAATACCTTAGAAAGACTTTTCATTCATTATACTAGTATATTTTATATTCTATAAAAATAGTGCTGTAACCATCAAGTAGTAATTTGACTTTGAACTGATCTAGTTTATATTAATGCTTCTCTTAGTCTCTATCCATAAAAGACTCCTGTTACTCATTTCTGGATTTGAAAAGTTATGGGATGCATATTTCAGTGTTTGAGATTTCAGAAGGTATTCTTTGTGTAGGCTACTATTTTATACTATAAAGCCTATAACATAAACTGTAATGTGAATGATAATAAGTTAATAGGATAAGATATTCTTTTCTATTAGGCATGAACAGTCTTGTTATTGAGTAATCATATTTTATCTTAATTAAGACTTGAGTTTCTGTGGTACTAAATGTGCCTTAAATCTCTCAACATTCCTATCATGTATGAAAAAGAAAGAACAAAAAAAAATGTGATGAGGTGAAAATAATCAATTCAGAATACTTGGAAGAAACCTAAGAATCTTAATAGAGATGCACTCCATTTATAAGTGTCTTATTCAGATCAAATAGTGAGTTCTTGAATAATTCTGTTTCTTTGGTGTTTGTTACTAATATCTAGACAGTCATTCAAAGAGAGCATCGGACAGCCATCATGGAGTGCATGCTGGGGTGGATATTTTTTTACTATTATCATTGAATTGTATAATTGTATGAAATAGATTTTCCCTTTTAAACCAGTTAGGGAGACTAATGAATATTTGATTTAACAGAACTTTCATTTTCCTGTTATTTTAAAAGAAGACAGGGAATCCAAAACTCTATGAATACCCTCATCTCTTAATTCAATCTATAGATACTTGTGGAATAGAACAATTCATGAAGTTGAATGTGTAGAGAAAACATTTTTTTTTAGGAATTAAGGGGGTCAAAGTGACAGATGGGATTTAAATAACTGATAAACATGAGAGCGTTTTAGTTGGAAAGTATGCAAATACTGAGACAGCATTTCCCATTTCATCCTATTTTTGTATCGGGGAAGTGAGGACCATTTGCACGTCCTCCTAGTATATACCACACCCACCTTCCATCAACAACGTTAAAATGTAAGTGGAGTGAATCCTAAGGAGCACTGGGTTTGCTGTACCAAGTACTCTCTGGACACACTATTAGCATTCTTTTACAGTGAATGATAAGTCTTTCATACAGGGATTTAGGAACCTTGACACTTTTACTCTCTCAATGTCAGTTTGCTATATAGCAAGTGTCTAATGTTTTACGCATTTAATTCGCGTACTTGTTCCCAGAACTATAGAGATTTCCTAGAATGAATATTTTATAATGTATGAATGTTTTGCTAATTAACTGAGGTAGTTCAAGATTAATTGACACTAGTTCTTTATTTGGACCGTATTTTCTTTAGTTTAGTAATAATAACACCAATAATAGGATATTA
The DNA here is from genome assembly GCF_027580195.1 of Bos mutus. Classification (NCBI taxonomy): domain Eukaryota; kingdom Metazoa; phylum Chordata; class Mammalia; order Artiodactyla; family Bovidae; genus Bos; species Bos mutus. The sequence goes on along the minus strand of NC_091628.1, from coordinate 40,398,000 downwards.
TATACAGCCAGGCTCTTCTGCTCTCAGGAACACTAATAATTAGGATGGAAAACAAGATCATTGTTCCTAAGAGACAGTTACTTAAAATTTTTACAATTTTTGTAAATTGTACACCTTCTTTGTCCTTCATTTTAAAAACATTTTCATCCCGAGTTTGTTGCCTAGCAAATAAGACTTCTGTCATTAGAACAAATTAAAAATCTCTTAGAAATTGTGTGGAAAAATTGGAATTGAGATTATTACTCTAAAGAGTTCTATCTGAGTTTTCTCTTTACACATTTTTATGTTAGAAAGCTCCTAAAATGCACCCTTTGCCTTTCTTAGAGACTAAAGGAGTTCCTCTGTGATCATTTCTATTGTGCTTCATGGAGATATAGGCCTATTTCCTCAAGGAAGAAATGAGTAGTGTGTCTGGCAGTGTTCACTGTCCCAAAATATAAAGGTACATAATGCTTAGGACTCACCTAATTATCTGGAAGGATGAATTTCTTCTTCAGTTTCCCTTTCATAGCCTACCTGAAGGATGTAACTGCCATAATATTTTTATATCAGTTTACATTGACTAGGACTTCAGTTGGAACGCTGCCCCTGAGGAAGGGATGTGTATATGACATATCTCACCCCTTTCATAACTTTCCCAGTGGTCTGTTACTCTGTCTGACCAGGAGTGTCCCCTTCCTTCCCTTCTTGCTAAATCTTCTGTGACTTTCCTAAAGCTGTAAGCCCAACAAGAAGGAAAACTTCAGAGAACTCTCCTGCGTTTTCCAATTAAAATACTACAGACATAATATTATGCTAGATGTGTTTATACTAAGTGTATTTTTACTTTGCTTTATACACATCTGCATTATGAAGTCGGTGTGACCAGAAACATTTTTCAAATAACTGTGGGAAGGGACACTACACAAACTGTTCAAACATTGAGCTGATCAAAATTAATCCAGTTTAATTTTTGTTTCTAATTCTAAGTCTTAGATTCCTTCATGATAAACCCTATGTCTACCTCACAGGACTGTTCTGAAGCTCAGATGGGGACATTTGTAGAAATGTATAAAGAGTAGCATTCTGTAAATATGAATTATTAAAATAAGTATAATATAGTCCTTTGCTGTCCATGACACTAATGATGTTGCTGTTGCTATTCAGTTGCTAAGAAGTGTCCAACTCGTTGCGACCCCGTGGACTGCAGCACACCAGGCTTTTTTGTATTTCACTATCTCCCAGAGTTTGCTCAAACTCATGTTCATTACATGGGTGATGCCATCCAACCATCTGGTCCTTTGTCGTCCCCTTCTCCTCCTGCCTTCAATCTTTGCCAGTGAGGCAGATCTTTGCATCAGGTAGTCAGAGTATCGGAGCTTCAGCTTCGGCATCAGTCCTTCCAATGAATATTCATGGTTGATTTCCTTTAATGATGTAGTTGATGAAGCAGTTTTATTTTGATGTATTTAATATATATTTTAAGGAAAATAAGTTAATTCTTCAATGTCTTTTTCCTCATTTTATTTACTGTCATACATTTTTCAATCATTTCTAAAATTTGCAAAGATTCCATTTCAGAAGCCAAACAAATATTCTAGTATCTAGTAATTTTTAATATTTAAACTTTATCTTTTATTAATATCACTCTGCAACATCAAACTTATGTTTTAAATGTTAATTATGTAACAATGTTCATTACGCTCACTTTCCTTGAGCACACACTGCCAAACACTCTTAACTGCTAGGTAGAGAGAAGTGAATTAGTCTGTCACCTTAATTTTTATTAAAAGTTCAAATACCAAGTATAAATGGGGCTATTGAAACTGTAGTTGATTTAAAAGCCACAAAATCACAATGAAATATTAGCCATAATTACTGAAATTTTATTTTTTATATAGAATCAGTTAGAGCACTTTTTCTAGGTCTTTGAAGCAATTTTATTTCCATATTGAATCAGAGTAGGATCTTCACTGAGGCAATTAATATAGATAAATGGAACTATATAAAAGTTTATTAAAACTTATAAATTTGCTAGACCATACAAAAGTTTAATTCTGTTTGATTTTCTTGAAATGAATAGTATCAAAACAAGGGGATGAAATGGGATTAACTGTCCACATCCTGGAGTCAAATGAACATATTTTGATATTTACATATATTTCCCTAGGCTTTCACATCAGCAGCTTTGTTTATTCAATTAATGGTAACATAAAATATCAGTCACCAATACCACCACAGCATTTTCTGATCCAAAGTGCATTTAGGTTTTTTCTAAAATTGCTTCACATAAAATGTTAAATCCCACATTTATTGATGGTGCAGAGGCAAGTCTTTCAGCTACTAAAAATACTGGCATTTTGTAAATAAGGAGTTATTGAGGCAGATGGGGCTCCACATTGGTGCTGCCAGAAAATAAGGAACAAAAAAGGTGGTATATCATGCTGTTGAGGTTCAGAATTATGGTTACCCTTGTTCAGTTGCTCAGTCATGTCCAACTTTTGGTTACCCCATGGACTGCAGCACGCCAGGCCTCCTTGTCCTTCACCGTCTCCTGGAGCCTGTTCAAATTCGTATCTATTGAGGCAGTGATGCCATCCAACCATCTCATCTTCTGTCATCCCCTTTTCCTCCTGCCTTCAGTGTCTCCCAGCATCAGGGTCTTTTTAATGTCAGCTCTTCATATCAGATGGCCAAAGTATTGGCGTGTCATCTTCAGCATTCAGTCCTTCCAATGAATATTCAGGAATGATTTGTTTTAGGATTGACTGGTTTGATCTCTTTGTAGTCCAAGGGACTCTCAAGAGTCTTCTCCAACACCACAGTTCAAAAGTATCATTTCTTCAAAGCCCAGCCACTTCATGGTTCAACTCTCACATCCATACCTGACTACTGGAAAAACCACAGCTTTGACTAGATGGACCTTTGTCAACAAAATAATGTCTTTGCTTTTTAATATGCTCTTTAGGTTTGTCTTAGCCTTTCTTCCAAAGAGCAAATGTCTTTTAATATCATGGCTGCAGTCACCATCTGCGGTGATTTTGGAGCCCAAGAAAAGAAAGTCTGTCACTGTTTCCATTGTTTCCCCTTCTATTTGCCATGAAGTGATGGGACTGGATGCTATGATCTTAGTTTTCTGAATGTTGAGTTTTAAGCCAGATTTTTCACTTTCCTGTTTCACCTTCATCAAGAGGCTCTTTAGTTCCTCTTTGCTTTCTGCCACAAAGGTGATATCATCTGCATATCTGAGGTTGTCGGGTTATTGATATTTCTCCCAGCAATCTTGATTCTAGCTTATGCTTCATCCAGCCTACATCATCCCAAACTGACACACCCTTCTACTTCCCCAGCTCCCTTCTAACCACTACTCAACTTTCACATCTCTGCCTTCCAATACTTTTTTCCTTTTCTTATTCACTCTTAACACTTAGCCCACCATTCCTGCTTCAGATGTACTCTTGTCTTTCTTTATTGTCCATATTAAAGGGTTTGTGGTATTTCAAGCAAGATATATAAAGACATTGTTTCTTTAGGCCTCTCATGACTTTTAATCATATATTTGTCTTCCTCTTTCTCCATTGTTTGGGATCTAGTTCCTTATCTTTTGTGCTGTACCAAAAAGGTAACTCCTAACAAAACTTAAAACATCAATTAATATGTATTACATACATGGAAAAAATGCAAAAGAAAGAAAAGGCAGTGCCATAAAACTGAATGGCACTACCATTCACTGAATCAGAAAAGAATGATTTTTTGATTCTTTGAATCAGAAGAGAGTGTATGCCCTGAAGGTCTATGCAAACAACTTTCACTGTACACCGGACTTTAAGTTTTCCAGTGATGAAGACAGAAAAAGTGTACTACCCACTATCCATGGTGTGGAGAGAATGCTTTTCACAAAAAAAGAACAAACTGTCTCTGATCCTAAGAGAAGTGTTTCTTCTGATGTTACAACAAACATCAGTGGAGAAGCCACATTGGAATTACCTGGGAGCTTTGAAGAAACACCAGTTAAAGGCTCCCTTCCAGATCATTTATATCTGTTCGTGGGTATAAATCCAAAATTATTTTTAAAAAGCACTGAAAATGATTATAATGTACTCTCAGTGTTGAGAAGACCCTTCCTAGAATAGAGAGGGCTGAACCCTGGACTGGAAGCAGCTAAATACCAGATGTATATACTTGTCAGTATGATTCCCTTGGGTTTTCTGATTTCTAAATCAGAGTTTGACTTAGATACTTTACAGGATACATCATTTTGCAATATTTTCCCCCTTTTCTTCCTCCAGTGGACTTTTACCTCTAACAGCTCTCATGCTGCACATTTTCAGAAAAAGCTAAGATAGTACATGGGTTGCCACCCGTGGTCTTCATAATTAATGATGAGTTCTGGCAATGTGAGCCAGACACTTTATGTGACTAAATTCTGGACCCCAGGAGGTACATTTAGTCTTTCAGACAATAATTGAATAAAAGTGCTCTTGTCATAAATCACTAGCCATTGACATTAGCAAGCATGTTCTTTTATGATTTAACTATTTTTTAAACCCAAAGAATAGTATTGTTTAAAAAAAAATAGGGCCATGGGGAAAATAGCATTTCCAATAGCAGAAGGAAATCAGCTGATGAATTACGTGACAAATGCGGTATTTAAGATAAAGAAAAACATTCAACCTTGTCACAAAACTAACAAAGGCTACTTGAAAATGAGTCAGTTGACTTAGTTGTTAACTGTTTATTATCTGTGACAAAATGTGGGAACTACTTTAGAGTTAATGAAAGCTTGATTACTTATTTGAAGGGCTCATATTCAGAGTCAGATGGGTACTGGAGAGCAGATGTCATGCTATGTACATGCTGAACCTATTATAGCGATTTCCTCCCCACTGGATTGGGTAACCAGATGTACTAGTCATACACTTTGAGAAGCAAAACTGCTGATTTTCAGGATGGTAGGACAGTTTTAATTTTAAAGTAAGAATCACATGTTTGGGATCTGTTCAAATTCTTGATAAGACTGGATATTAACAGCCACTGCAAATTCAAGAAATAACAGCTTACAAATAATTTCCTATATAGTTGCTTTTTTTTTTTTTCACAGAGAATTGGGAGAAAAGGAGATGAAGTTAGAGAATTTTATATGAACACTCTGCTAGTTTCATTGGTAAATTCTGTGCTGGAATCAAATGGGGAATTTGCTCTGTTTGCAATATCCAACTGTGCTGAATCTCTGAACGATTAAGACTTGTTAATAGTGGTGAAGAGGCAGTAAGACTGCTCACAGATTTGAATGGCAACATTGAACAGTCAGAACAAAACCAAATTGTTTTAATGGAGCAAATTTAATTCACACATAGTGTGACAGCCGATGTCAGAAGAAAGTCTTCTGTTATTGTTTCAGATGGTTATGTTATTACTTGTGTGATTTCACAGAATCCATCAGGGCTTATTCAAAATGGGACAAGGCAGATGTCGGGGCAGAAGAAGATGCACATGTGATAACACTGTCTCAAGATTTGCCCTTGAAAACTGGGAGTGGGGTGGTAAAAGAGTGGCATTTCCTTCCTCATACAGGTGTTAATGATTTGGATTCTCACTATGGGAAATCCATTTCCTCAATCAAATAGATATTCATATTGTTGATATTGGTTTGTATTAATTTACTTTAAATCATAATTGTTTCCATTTTGTTTCCTGGGAGAATTTGCATTATTTGGTCAAAGTATTTAGTTACTTCGATTTATACTAGCTATTTTCAAAGATACTTTAAGAGATTAGCATTAAGTTCAGTACTTTAGGTCAATAAGTGGCATGGACTGTAAATAAAGCATGGCCACATGAAAATCATCCTAACCATATTTTAAACATTTCATGCAATTTATATGACTTGTTTAAATAATGGGCGCCTTTTGAGTGCTCATGATGTGCGCACAATATGCTAAATATGAATATATCAGACCGTGTTATCTTCACAGTGTTCAATGAAAAGATCATGTGTATTTCCATCATTTTTGAGAGGATGATACTAAGGCTCAATAAGTCAGAGTATTTTGCTCAAAATCTCTCAAATGGTAAAGGTAGGCTTTAAGGCCACTTTATATAAAAAGAAGTTTAGGCATTTTTCATTGAGTTATTAATAAAATGGATTTGCAATTTCTTTTTCTCTCTCTTATAGAAAATTTCATTTTCCTTTACTATATGATCTATGCATGATCACTGAAAATAAGACTGGAATTAGGTTGTTTATGGACTTTCAGTTTCAGAAAATTTTAGGAATTTTTGACATGGAATTGATCAGATTTTCTCTCTTTTTTAGGCATTTTTTTTTAAATTGTACTTTTTAGTAAAAGCCAAGTAATCAATTATGGACAAAGAAAATCAAATAATCCTTGTGGTCGATGACATTTTTAGGCCAAGTTGATTTTGAGTATCTGGAAGAGACCACCAGAAAAGAAAGAATTCCATTTTATTCCTGTATATTAATAGCACATAAGTAGCTTTAGCAGAATCTGTAACAATAGCACTACCTCTCACTATTGCAGACAGAGCTGAAAAAAACGTGGATAGGTTAAACGTTCTAAAATGTATTATAAAATTACATGTCAAGGCACCTGAAAGCCAATTTCCATTACAAGATAGCTCACTGTGCAAGAGTTGAATCATCTCTATTTTGGTAACTGTTCTTTATCACTAAAGATAATTCATGTTATAATTTTATCCTTATGATGGAGGCAAGAGGATCACCCCAAGCTTTTGACATACAAAATTGCACATGAGAAAGCAGATTGAGGAAATAGTGATAGATATTCTGGTGCATTCATTGAATTTATGGCTGAGATTTCAATAGACAAGATATGATTTAAATAGATTACCAACCAGTCTGCTTCTATTACCAGAATATGATTTGGCTTGCAACTATCAGTCCCTGACTCTTCATGCATGCATTCTAAGTCCCTTCAGTCATGTCTGACTCTTGGCAACCTTATGGGCTTCAGCCCTCCAAGCTTCTCTGTCTGTGGGATTCTCCAAGCAAGAATACTGGAGTGGGTAGCCATTCCCTTCTTCAGGGGATCTGCCTGGCCCAGAGATCAATTCCACATCTCTCATATCTCCTGCAATGGCAGGTGGGTTCTTTACTGTTAGCGCCAACTAGGAAGCCCTAGACAATGATAAAATATTTGCTGAGTAAAATGAATAAATGAGATCTCCTTGCTATACAATAATAATATAGGATAAATATATAGAAGTAATTGCCATCAGTCATTTTATAGAGTCTTCATGAACACATTGTATAAAATTTCAGCACAGAAGAATGGAGCCACAAATATTTTAGTGTTCTTCCCTATTATTATCACTGGTGTTCATTGGAAGGACTAATGTTGGAGCTGAAACTCCAATACTTTGGCCACCTGATGCGAAGATCTGACTTGGAAAAGACCCTGATGCTGGGAAAGACTGAAGGCAGGATTAGAAGGGGATGACAGAGGATGAGATGGTAGGATGGCATCACTGACTCGATGGACATGGGTTTGGGTGAACTCCGGGAGTTGGTGATGGACAGAGAGGCCTGGCTGGCATGCTGCGGTTCATGGGGTCGCAAAGAGTTGGACACGACTGAGTGACTGAACTGAACTGAACTGAATTTGTAAAATGTCAAATTGAGGTCCCCATAATTGATTCCAGTTGCAATTTTACCATCCACATCAAGAGATTAAACAGTGCTATAAAATAGAGCACTTATATAAGTTGTTCATTTTACCCTTAATATCTAGCAGGTATAATTAAATATAACATATTCAATTCTCAAAGCAGATACTCAGTCCCTCTTCCAGCATTCTTTACTTTTAGCATTAGATGATGAAACAAACTCAAAGGACACAGGCCTAGACTATGATGCCATCTGGAACATGAGACTCTTGAAGAGGAACAGGTGCTATACTGAAGCATTGATTTACTCTACCTTACCACTTATGCTTAGAGTTTAAGAATTTTCAGCATGGTAGAGAGGAGGTTCAGAGAAGGCAATGGCACCCCACTCCAGTACTCTTGCCTGAAAAATCCCATGGATGGAGGAGCCTGATAGGCTGCAGTCCCTGGGGTCTCTAAGAGTCGGACACGACTGAGCGACTTCACTTTCACTTTTCACTTTCAAGCATTGGAGAAGGAAATGGCAACCCACTCCAGTGTTCTTGCCTGGAGAATCCCAGGGACGGGGGAGCCTGGTAGGCTGCCATCTATGGGGTCTCACAGAGTCGGACACGACTACAGCGACTTAGCAGCAGCAGCAGCAGCAGCAGAGAGGAGTTTAGAACAGTTAAGGAAGCAGCATCATAGATATGTCAGGGAAGCCCTTTCTTGCTTTCTAGTATCAGGAAACAAGGACAGCATAGCTTCACAGCAATCAGCATTACCAGCTCTCCAATTCTCCCACTGTCCAAGACAGTATTATATGAGAGAAAAACATGAGAAAACATGCCAACACCTCGCTCTAATTTGAAAATGTACTATAATTTCTCCCAGTTGTGTTTTTCTACAAGTGTTTTTTTCAAATTGACTCCTGACAACTTTACTACATATATTTGCAAATTCTCTTTGATTAATCTTATTTTACATCCTCCTTTCAGAATATTGCTGTTTACAAACCACTAATTATATCTCTTTCCCAAATACTGTCCACCAGTGTTGTGAAATTACCTACGTTGTGAAGTACTGGTGTTTGGTTAGATGTTCCACTTAATAATTTTAGAAAACCTTAAGTTTTATGTTTATCAAAGAAATGGACTAAAAAGAGAAAGAAAAAAAAAAAAAGACAGGAAATGCTCCTTATAAGCTGAGATCTGTAGAAAGCAAACGAATAGAGATGTGGAAAATATAAATTGGATACACACAAGCTGATATCCAAAGCCAGATTTCCAGTTTGTTCTATGATGCCCTCAAGTGTTTCCATTGGTTCAAGTCAGTGCCATAAAACAGCAAACAAAATAGGAACTAGAAAACACTATTATTTTATTCTAAAAATTCACAACAGCCATTTTGATATTTCTGAATTTGTGCTGCATATTGCAATCAATGGCATCTTAAAATATATTGATAGCATATTTAATAGGCCATGAATTCATAGTATTAATACATTGTGCAATTGAGGGCAGCTTAGAATCAATGAAATGCATTACTATTAACAATAATATTTAATAATAATCTTCCCTACCCAGGAATGATTTTCATAAACGAATCCATATTACAGGGGATTGGACAGTTCTCATTCCTCATGTGTCATTGGCTACTTAATAACTACAATTTCTTTCCAGTTTCAATGGCAGAAAAATCAACCAACACAACATGATTTCTTTTTCTCTTTAAGTAATCAGTTGTTTGAAAGAGTCTTGAAAATCAATTTGGATGAAAACTTGAAGAGCCTAAATTGCCATCTCACCTGTGCCAGATGCCACTTCTGCATTGTTTTAGAAGCTCCTAGAGTGTATTTATAGATGTCTTGTTTGCTCTCAAGCCTGTTGCTCAGTTTCTATATGCTGCTATTTGGTAATTTTTCAAATGTGTTGTAGCAGCAAGCCACCCTGAAATTCAGCCTTATATTCCTTAAGAATGTGCTTTTGAGTTAAAAAAGAGAGAAAAAAAACTTTAAATGAATAAGCACGCATATGTTAAAGTAAAATGCAGCCAGAGATTGGCTGTGGAACCACAATTTCAGTGGCTCTGATTCTCCAGGGTCATCTTAATGCTATGTGAGCCGCAGGGTTAGTGATTCCAGGTCCCCCTGGGGTGGGCATGTATATGAGCTGTCATGAATTAGTGTGCCAAAAAGAAGGACTTATTCTAGATTATTAAAACAGCTAATTCTGTGATAAAGAGTGAATTATATTACTTATTACAAGTTTGTGTTTTTATCTAAATGAAATGACCTATATCTAAGAACCTCAGGGAGTATTCTGAATTTTAAATTCTCCTGAATCCTAATCTCTGCTATATTGAAAATGGAAAAAGAAGAGTATACCACCATTAGAGCTTTTGTTTTTTAAATTGTGTATTTTTGTCAATATTGGCTTTCATAGTTATTCTGAAAAGACTTGGAAGGCTGTCCTAGAAGATTTTATTAAAAATAGTCACTTCTGTAGAAGCTCAGTTGCTCAACATGAAAATATAATTATTGGGGAAAAATACTTTAAAATCATCAAAGTATATTGATGCAAATAAATTTTCAACAGGGCAAATTTTCAAAAACTTGAGTTTTCCTCTCACACCTTAATAAACGTCATTTCTATACATCTTTTAAAAGACCCATCTGACTATGAACATTCACAGGTGCCTTTAGGTAGAAATTATTCCATACTACTCTCACGGTGGACCTTTTAAAGGAACACATGAGACTTCATGTATCCCTGAATTAAATCAGTTCATGAAACAGTCCCTCTTTCTAGCTTTTGATTAGTTTATTGCGCGACTAGTCTAACCTTGACTATTAAGATATTTTCCTTGTAAGGTCTTTTTGTAACCTCTCATTTCTAAATGAACAACACAAGAAGAGGTAATGCAATCATTAGATAAAACACAAACTGCCTGCCAGGGAACGTGGGTTTATTCCAATTCCCCTCCTGGGCAAATCTTTCATTTCCCTTTGATATAGACCAGTATTCTATAGAACACTAAACTAATGAAAAGGGGTTGTCTTTTTCTCTAATGTTATGACATAGAATTTACATGTGAAATTATAAAATTGTAGAGTTGAAGGACATTTTGTAGTCATGTAGTCCAACTTTCCAAGCAATGTAGGAATTCTGACCCAGAATTCTTTGCAGTGTCATTCAGCCTCTATGCAAATTTATCCAGATATATGAAACTCTTCTTTTCTAAGGATGAGCCTATTTCACTATGGGGCTTCAGTTACCAGTCAAGCTAAAATCAACTCTGTTATTTGTATCTGCTGTTCTTCTCTCTAGACTCAAATAATAATGAACAGATCAACTTTTCTGCATCTTGCTGCTGCTGCTGCTAAGTCGCGTCAGCCGTGTCTGACTCTGTGCGACCCCATAGACGGCAGCCCACCAGGCTCCCCCGTCTCTGGGATTCTCCAGGAAAAAACACTGGAGTGGGTTGCCATTTTCTTCTCCGATGCATGAAAGTGAAAAGTGAAAGTGAAGTCGCTCAGTCGTGTCCGACTCTTAGCGACCCCATAGACTGCAGCCTACCAGGTTCCTCCATCCATGGGATTTTCCGGGCGAGAGTACTGGAGTGGGGTGCCATTGCCTTCTCCGTTCTGCATCTTAAGACCCACCAAAATTTTGAAGCAACTTATCCCTCTTTTATTGTAGATAGATCCAAATCTTATATCCCAATTTATTTATTTATCTTGAGATCTTGTATTGTTTGTTCACAAAATTTGATACACAGATTTTTATATGGGCATAAGATTGCCTATATGTGGTCTGACTGTGAAAGACTTTTGAAGTCTTATTTCTCATGATACAGGTACCAATGTATGAATTTATCTTATGAGAAGTATCACTGAAATATCTTACAGGAAAATACCATCTTACACTCTGGTATATAGACTGAATATTGTGGGGATACAGAACACACATAAAGTAGTTAGGATAGACATCAGGATGTCATTCTATCTGAGTTGGTCCCTCAGGAATGCATTGAGTTTAAGTAGAATAAAGGATTAAGACTAACATTTTCTTTCTGTCTGACACAACACCTTGTGTTGATTTCTTGAATGTTATTGACCTCATGATACAGTAAGGACCTCAATCTTTTTGACATATACTTTGTCAGCCATATTTGTAGTCATATATTTAAGGTCACTTTTTTAATGCTATGTTCTGTACTTGGCATGAATTATTATCAACTTTTCTGTTGTTGATTTTGACCCACTCTTATAGACTTAAAATTGTTTCAAATTTCTGCTTTTATTTTTCATTGTTGCCATGAACTATGTAATACCTTCTGTTTAACATACAGGCTTTTCATATCTTAACTAATTTATTTATTTAATTTTTTAATTTTGCCTCACTGGGTCTTTGTTGTGGCACATGGTCTTTCTCTAGTTGTAGTACAAGGGCTTATTTGCCCCACAGCATGTGGGATCTTAGTTTCCAGACCAGGGATGGAAACTTTGTCCCCTGCATTGGAAGGTCAATTCTTGACCACCAGGAAAGTCCTCATATCTTAATTTAAACTGACTAAAACACAGTGAAACTGTGTCTTTGTATAGTCTTTGAGCTAAACTTTCATTCTGCGTAGATAGTGAAAGAGTAAACTCAATTGCCAACCTTCTGGAAAATTCTTAAAGAGATGGGAATACCTGACCACCTGACCTGCCTCTTGAGAAATCTGTATGCAGGTCAGGAAGCAACAGTTAGAACTGGACATGGAACAGACTGGTCCAAATAGGGTAAGGAGTACGTCAAGGCTGTATATTGTCACCCTGTTTATTTAACTTATATGCAGAGTACATCATGAGAAATACTGGGCTGGATGAAGCACAAGCTAGAATCAAGACTGCCAGGAGAAATATCAATGACCTCAGATATGCAGATGACACCACCCTTATGGCAGAAAGTGAAGAAGAACTAAAGAGCCTCCTAATGAAAGAGAAAGAAGAGAGTGAAAAAGCTGGCTTAAAACTCAACATTCAGAAAACTGAGAACATGGCATCCAGTCCCATCACTTCATGGCAAATACATGGGGAAACAATGGAAACAGTGAGAGACTTTATTTTTTGGGCTCCAAAATCACTGCAGATGGTGACTGCAGCCATGAAATTAAAAGATGCTTACTCCTTGGAGGAAAAGTTATGACCAACCTACACAGCATATTAAAAAGCAGAGACATTACTTTACCAACAAATGTCTGTCTAGCCAAAGCTATGGTTTTTTTAGTAGTCATGTATGGATGTGAGAGTTGAACTATAAAGAAAGCTTAGCACCAAAGAATTGATGCTTTTGAACTGTGGTGTTGAAGAAGACTCTTGAGAGTCCCTTGGACTGCAAGGAGATCCAACCAGTCCATCCTAAAGGAAGTCAGTCCTGAATATTCATTGGAAGGACTGATGTTGAAGCTGAAACTCCAATACTTTGGCCACCTGATGTGAAGAGCTGACTCATTTGAAAAGACCCTGATGCTGGGAAAGATTGAAGGCAGCTGGAGAAGGGGACGACAAAGGATGAGATGGTTGGATGGCATCACAGACTCAATGGACATGAGTTTGAGTAAACTCCGGGAGTTGGTGATAGACAGGGAGGCCTGGCATGCTGCAGTCCATGGAGTAGCAAAGAGTCAGACACGAGTGAGTGACTGAACTGAACTGAAGATGTTTCTAGCTGAAGAAATCAGAAAAAAAAATTCTTGAAAGGTATAATCTTTTAATTGTAGGGTAGAAGATGGGAAGGGGAATGAGGAGTATGTTTTAAGTAATTCAAATATATTCCTGGAGATGATATGGTACTAGGCAACATGGTTCAATGGGAGCATTGGTTACAAATAAGAAAAATAAAAATTAAAGCTGAAGTAATATCCATTCTTTCCTTGTTTCCCCTGATCAGAAAGTCAACTTTAATTTTATAACTCTCTGATTTCTTACACTTCCATGCAATTTACCAATTAGAATGTATGTCATATCTATAGGTGTCTGTGTGTTAGTCACCCAGTCAGGTCTGACTCTTTGTGACTCCGTGGACTATAGCCCTTCAGCTTTCTCTGTCCATAGAATTCTCCAGACAAGAATACTGGAGTGGGTTGCCACGTGCTCCTGCAGGGGATCTTTCCGGCCGAAGGACTGAACCTGGGTCTCCTGCACTGCAGGCAGATTCTTTACCATCTGATCAACCAGGGAAGCCCATCTATAAGTACAGAAAGGAATTTAGTAGGTAATTCAAGTGGATTAAATGCTTGTGTTTGTAGTCTCTGTGAAAAGAGAGCATCTCTTCTTGAGAATGGCAGAAGTTCCAGATATGAACTTGATGTGGGCACACAGACTCAGACGTGCGGATAGTTGGGTGTACAGGGGTTGAGTTTTCATTGAAAGGTAGTTACCTGCAACCTAATCAAGAATGATACACAAGCCATTGCAAAACCTATTGTAGCTAGAATCTTATGTTTACTATATCCATAATCTCTTAAAGGTACTTGTCTAAACAACCCACTGTACGACACACTATTCCATAGCTGACATGACCCTTGGTGTGGAACTGAAAGATGTATGAAAATAAGATAAAGATATATTCATAGTCTCTTCAGAATGTCTTTACTGTTCCAACTTTGTATGAACTTCCCTTAATTTTTCTGCTAAATTTTCCTATAATTATTATTAATTCCTTCTAATAGCAATGGTGAAAAAATCATGAGCAAAAATAATCACTGATATTTTATGAATGTAATTTTTTTTTCTATCCTAGCTTAACCTTAGAGGCAACAATTGTAGGGTTAAAAATCAAGATATCAACAAGTTCAGAAATGCACACAAAAAGTTTAGAATAATTTGCCAAGTTAAATTGCACATATTGATACTTTAAGTTTAGGAATAATATTTGTAAAGTGTGCCTTTTTTTCCTTTCAAATCAATTCCATTTTCCAGGAGTAATATACTGGACACAGAGGGGTAAAGAATCTCTGACAATCAGTGGAGATTAATTTATTTCACATCCATCTCCAAATAGGTGGTATTCCTTTGATACAGACACTTTCTTGACCCTTTTTACAATCCCTCTTTTGTAATAAGTAACACATTGGAGACTAAAGGTCCAAATGAAGTTTAAAATATAGGTTAAAATTTCATATTAAATTGCAAAATATATCATTTGGCCCAAACTATATGTAACAGAAATAGACACAATTTGAATTAAACATTTAAATATCTGATCTTTCTTTTCATTGTTCTCAATTGTTATTTCTGTGTTTTAATCTGGCAGCATTTTATTATTTTAAATTAATACCTTACTTCAGTTTTATCACTGGAAAAAGCATAATAAAATATGAAAACTATTGTAATATCCTGTAAGCAATATACCCTTTTGCAGTATTAGATCTATGCATTTTAGATAATTCATACATGAAAAAAAAAGCTGAAGGATTGCTTTGTTTGCTACATTTAGAATTAAAGATTATATAATGCATGATAGTCATCTTATATTTTTGCATTTTTCTGTTTTGGTTTTATACGTTTATTCATCTTTGACATGTTTTGTTTCTACCAGCAAGATGGTATCAGAGATACATTGAAATAATCCTTTCCTGCAGAGCTAAGTAACTATATCTATCTCCTGTTTCTTTCTTTGTGTGTGCAGAAAGTGAAAATGCTCATTCATAATAAGAAAATGTAAGTCTGGTAGGCACCAAGTTTTTAATATTTAATTTTCTACATTATAAAGCAGACTCTTCTCTGCCTTCCCATAAATGCAGGAATGGATAAGATTAATTAAACATTAAACCATTATTCTTCATGAAAGAAAAGTCCATTGCTAGTCATATTTGATATACTTTCTTTCCAAGGTGATCTTTCCCAAGTCGAACTCTCATCCCTTTTTAATATTTTTAAAATTATTAATAACAAGGAATGCAGTAATTTTCTTGTCATTTCTCTCTTTTTTTCCTTTTATTATTGTGAGAGACTTTAATATAAATTGTGGACTGATTCCAGAATAGATCATTTATTTGATACTATCAGACCTAGCACTTATTTTGTAGTGTTCTTTTGTAGACTTGTCTGGCAGGATAGAAAAGCAAAATCCTTAGCTATAAGAAATGCATATATGATCTGTACATATGTATCCTCTGTAGGATAGAGAATATGTAGATATAAAAAAAGATAGATAGATGGATAGACAGATTGATTCTAGGGAGGACCAGATGTTTGACTTAGTAGTCAATTATATAGAAATTTGTGACTATACTATTTTAACTAATGAGTCATTATCAATAGATTCACAAAGGAAAAAAAGCCAATATATATATCAGACCAAAATTCAGAATTAAAATAAGACCAGCAAATTGGATTGAAATGTACACGTGTATTTTTCATGCATACAATTTCCATCATGCATTATTATCTTCTAACATGTATAAACATAGCTCATAACTGCTTGCACATTTTCAACCATGAGCATAATTACCATGAACATAATTATAGCTTTTCCAGATTCTGTTAATCTCAGAGAAGTTTTTCTCTCCTTCTTCCTTACTATTGTTAGGCATAGTTATTAGCTACTCTTACTGTCAGATGATGATGATATACCTTCTGTATTTTACAATGATATTGGAAAGGACTTATGAAAACATTCCTCATAAAATATATGTATATAAAACAGAACTACTAATAACTATTATTCATAGTTATGATATGGTTTTTCTCAGAGGATGGACTTGTGTCCTGAGGTGGCATTAAGTAAAAAAAGGAAAACAAAACAAAATAGTCTAGTGGTTATCACTTAGCAGTAAAATATGTCCACTATTAAGAAGAGACAAAATGACTTAATAGACTAAGATCAAAATTATCTCTACCATCCCCTTCCTGAGTCTTTCTGAGAGTGGGTAAGTCTTCACTGGGCTTCCCTCGTGGCTCAGTGGTAAACGCCTGCCTATGCAGGAGATGTGAGTTTGATCCTTCATTCGGGAAGATCCCCTTGAGAAGGAAGTGCCAACCCACTCCAATATTTTCGCCTGGAAAATCCCATGGACAGAAGAGCCCGGCAGGCTACAATCCATTGGGTTGCAAAAAGTTGGACATGACTTGGTGACTAAACAACAAGAAACAACAACAAAGGGCTTCAGTAAGTCATCTAACTCATGTACTAGTGAAAACTTTTAGCAGGGTTGTCGATTAGCTGCTCCATCCTCCTCTCCTAAGACATATCCTGTATTGGAACATAATATTTCCTTGGGGAAGTGAGGCAAAAGAAAGAGATGTAATATAATACCAGTGTTAATACACAGAAGTCTCACTAACACTTCCTCCTTTTTAAAGGGTAATCAAAGTAAAGGCTTACAACCAGTAATACAAACTGGGACTTGAATTCTAGAGGAGGAAGGTAGAAGGGTGGCAATAGACCCACTGGGTGATATGAGTTAAATAAAATAAATAATTTAACCTAGGGAATACCTTTGTGGTACCCAACTGCCACAGCTTTGATTAACCCCGCTGTGTTTCAGCACTGGGTCCTGTAAGCCTTTTGACACCATTTCTTTGAGATGTCAGTCACATTTCAATAACTTTTCAGCATGGGCTTGTAAGTCCTGTCTCTTCATTGACTTTGAATGAGGCAGGTTGCTTATGAATGCAGCTTGAAGTGTCACTCAGAGGTAGTTGCATTGTGTTATCTTTGATTGGCATGTCTGGGGGTTGTGGAAAAATTCCATCACATCCAAATGTGCTCTCTAAACACTGAACGTCTTCACACAAGTGTTTTCTCTAGGAGAATCAGCTAAGACTCTTATGATGATAATCTGTTAGTTATTACACTGTTCCCTCTCACTATAGATGAAATAGTATATCCTAAAGGGGTAGATTCATGGGACTTGGGAACTCAGATTATGTTTGCAATTCTGATCCCACAAGCCTTTGGGGCTACAATTTAACTAATGTATCACATTAACTGCTACAGACAGAGCATATCTAACAACCTAATTACTTTGATAAAACTACCTGCATAATATCCTCCTACTTGGCAAAGACAAGTGACACTAAGAAGATCCCAAAGCATCTACTTCATCTGGGAAGACTTGTGATATTAAAGCATTCCTTTCATTAACAAAACACCAGACATATAGACAACTGATTTGCAAATGACCTCTTATGGACAAAGTGCTCTTGTCCCCTGTACTGACTCCCTTGCAACAGATGACGTGAGTTGCTGGTATTCACATTAGTGCAATTAGAAAGACTGTGGCTTTGATATATTACATATCCATATTTCCAATAAACACAAAATCCTTGAAATGTACAGGGGAGCCGACTCAAGAGGTAGCTGGAGGACAGTTCATAATGCCCTTCCCCACAGCATAAGCCTTTGTCCTGTTGTAGTGCAAAGGATGCACAGATGAACGCAGGAGCATGCATACACACATGCACACGTGTGCATACACACACACACACACACACACACACACACGCAGAGGCACACTGCAGTGTATTAGGTTATCAGGGAAAGAGTTAGTTACTACCCAGATTTCTCAAACTCTTGTTATTCCACAGAGAAGGATGCATAGGTTACACATAGCTAGACCAGTCACAACAGAGAAAATGCCCCACGAGGATGCTGCCACCCCATCAATGCTTTATATAGCAGAGACCAAGGGACAATGTCTAGACAGCTGTGTACATATAGAATTTCCTGTCAGCAAGGTGGCCTTGGAGGGTGATGCCTTCAGGAAGCTCCATGTCAGCCTGCCCTTCCATTCATCTCATTGAGTCTGTTGAGCCAGGTTCTTATGAAACTACCCAAAGCAGCAAGAAAATCTGCCTCCGGGGTCATCTGGATTTGTCTCTCCTCATTTAGAGACCAAATTCAATTAATTTACTACTGGTCTTGGAAAGGAATAACTTTTTATAATACAAATATCTCAGGCCCATCATGGGATAAATATCATTTATATATTATTTTTCATTTAAATTTCATGTTCCGTACCTAACACATAGCAAAGATCAATTGACTTAAGGAAATTAAATTTTTGATTGCCATGAAAATGAAATACCATGGTCTAAAACAGCTTGAGGACACTGGGGATATTTGGGAAGCACCAAAGTCAGACTTCAACTATTTTAAACTTTTGCCTGAATCAGCCCTATTCCTCCTTAGAAGAGGGAAGAAATGTGTCTGTGTTCTCTGCCTACTTGCCTCCCTGTTGGCAGGATACAAGAATATTAATGTCTTAATGATTAGTTAATATTAGATTAGACAGGCCTTTGTAACTATCATTGGTATCTAACCACCATTTATAATATTGTTTCCATATTTGAACAGCTGATCTACAAATTAAATCTTTAAAAAACCAATACATTTATAAACTTGGCTATATTGATATAATGAGTGTTTATTTAGAAGAGGTAAAATTTCACTCTATTTATAAGTGTACTTGAGTCCACTAGAGAATGATATTATTGGTTGATTAAAATAGTTAAATAAAATAGTTTCACTGTGATAATTAACTTACTATAGGGTAGTATCTAAAAGCCTAGGCTCTGGAACCACATAGTCAAATTTGAATCTCAACACTATTTATTAATACTAAATATATGACATGTCTACATTTTTTAAAACCTTTTTGTACCTCAGTTTTCTCATTTGGCAAATGGAGATAACTCCATGGACGTGAGTCTGAGTGAACTCCGGGAGTTGGTGATGGACAGGGAGGCCTGGCGTGCTGCGATTCATGGGGTCGGAAAGAGTCGGACACAACTGAGCGACTGAACTGAACTGATGAATATCAAATGAACTAGTACAAATAACAGACTTTAAAGAATGACTGGTGCATGATAAGCACTAATAAATGTGAGCTATATTTCATATTAAATACTGATAGAAATTTTGTAGATTATACTGAAGAATTTAGGGCTTCCAGGTGGCTCAGCAGAAAAGAATCCACCTGCCAAGGAGGAGATGTGGGTTCCATCCCTGGGTTCTAAAGATACCCTGGAGAAAGAAATGGCAACCCACTTCAGTATTCTTACCTGGGAAATCCCATGGACAGAGGAGCCTTGTGGTCTACAGTCAATGGGGTCACAAAGAGTAAAACACAACTTAGCTACTATAACAACAACATTGAGGAATTTAATATATTATGCACATATATTTAAATATATTTGTAAGTAGTACTAATATATTTTTAATACTAAGTTAACTTATTGAAACTATGTATATTTAATTTAAAAGTTAGGTTGCTCACTTTGAACTTGATACCTATTTTATTATGTAAATATTTTGGTTGTCATACTTCTCAAACTCTGAACTCTTTATATTTAAATACATGAAGGAAAAATGTATAAAGAGATGTTCTGATATTCTTAACTTAAAATATAAAAATATTGTAGCAAGAGAAGATTAGAATATTTAACATGTTAAATAATATTCCCTTTGTTCTCAACTCAGATTAATACTATACAAAATTATACATACATAGACATGAACTTTAAGAAGAAACTCTGTTTAATTGAAATATATTTGATATATAATATTGTATAAATTGAAGGTGCACAAAATGTTGATTTGATACATTTATATGCTGCAATATGATTGTCATTGTAATACCAGAAGAATCTTCCCAGAATGACCCTAAGAGGCAGAAAACATGTAAAAATGTCTGCTCAATATGAGACAAAGTAAGCAAAAATAAGTGAGAATATGAGAGACAAGCACATTAGAATATATTAGAGGTGATTATGAGTGACTTATCTACATTATATTGAGTTCAAAACTAAATAAATTCTGAGTATGTCATAAATGGATGGTAGAGATATTCATTGATTTTGAAAGAGGTAAGCAACACAGGTTCAAAAATTCCCAGAACTTATTCATTATCCTTCCTCATTATGCCATATCCACAATTATGTTGCGATTTTTCTGTAGTTTAATATTTCTGTAACAAAGAAATTTGTTCTGTTTTACCCCTGGCCAGACAAAGTCACAGAGCTTTTATTTTAAGCCATGTCAGTCCTCCACACCATACCTATACTAAAGGTAGACAAGGAAGATATGGTTTAAGAATAAAAAGTAAAGAAAAAACATTTTATCATTCCTTAACAAGGTTGTTAGGGATGCATATACTGATGCGTATGCTCTATGTTCAGGGAGGAGGAGCTGTAAAAGATGACTCTGTAGTCATCTGAACGCACGTCCATCTGAGACTAGTGGCACACCATGAAGAGTACTGATCTAGAACTAGAAAAGAATGAGGGTTGAACATTTTATGAGTGTCTAGCCTGCCTCAAACACAGACACTTTACAGCCATTACTCCACTACATTTCCACAACTCTTGGAGAATCCCTAGTTTTGTAGATGAGGACCTATGGCTTCAAAGACTTGCCCAAAGTCAGAGGTTTTGTGAGTTTCAAAAGCAGGATTTGCATTCTGCACTGACTCCAAATCTAACACCCATTCACTTCTATATAATCTAATTTCTAGTTTCAGGCTTGTCATTGGCTATACTGACATGGATTGGCTATACTAGCAGGACTTCTCTGGTAGCTCAGCTGGCAAAGAATCCACCTTCAATACAGGAGACCCCGATTAGATTCCTGGGTCAGGAATATCTCCTGCAGAAGGGGTAGTCTACCCACTCCAGTATTCTTAGGCTTCCCTGTTGGCTAGAAGGTAAAGAATCTGCCTGCAATGTGGGAAATTTGGGTTTGATCCTTGGGTTTGGAAGATCCCCTGGAGGAGGGCATGGCAACCCACTCCAGCATTCTTGCCTCCAGAATCCCCATGTACAGAGGAGCCTGGTGGGGTACAGGCACGCGGTCACAAAGAGTTGGACACGACTGAGCGACTAAGCACACAGACATATTGATGTGAACAAGTCACTTTCCTAAAATGTTAATTTAGGGAGTTTACCGGGACTTATCTGGATCCTGGGACTATCTAAATTAGTAAAACTCAATGAGCTGAAACGGAATACATTCATGCCATCAACATGAATGCAACCCACAGAAAGTGTATGCACAGAAATCTCTTTCTTAACATGCGTGAAATGGTTCTCATCCCACAGGGATAGAACTTCCTTAACAATTATTACTCTGCTGGGACGACTGAAATCTACGCTATACAGCAATGACCTCAGGAGGCAAAGATGTAAAATCAGAAAGAATCCAAAATGTGTTTTCTATTCCCACTTCTTCTAATTCACTGTGTATTTCAAACAAAGACTCCTTTTGGTCCTCCTCCAAAAATTTAATCAAAACCAGAAAGAATTACTGCAGCTGAGGTCAATGATCTATATCAACAAATAATAGCACAAGAAAGGTAGGGGTGATACACTAGTAGATGTTAGGTTATTAAATTTAATAAAGAATAATGTAGCTTGAAAAATGCTTTGGGTTTGTCATAAATTAATACTGGGTGGCCAACAATATGTTTATTGTTTTACAGCTAAGAACTGATTAAGAAGCCCCGTAGGATCTTCTACCTTGTTACAAAATTAATTTTTAACATCCTTTTCTACTTTACAAGATTGAAAGATGCTTGAGGAAAGAAAACAGGTTATTTATACACTCATTTTTAATTATACCTATCATATTCCTTAGACATGTTGGTATCCAGTAAGTGTATATTAAAGTCTTCAGATGAATATATATGTCTGTTACATTTGAGATGCCTTCTCTAGTCATTTATCCAGTTGACTTTAGAGATTTCCTATGTTGTAATTTGAGCTTCCCTGGTGGCTCAGAGGTTAAAGTGTCTGCCTGGAATGCGGGAGACCTGGGTTTGATCCCTGGGTCGGGAAGATCCCCTGGGGAAAGAAATAGCAACCCACTCCAGTACTCTTGCCTGGATAATCCCATGGAGGGAGGAGCCTGGTAGGCTACAGTCCATGGGGTCTCAAAGAGTCGGACACGACTGAGCAACTTCACTTTCACTATGTTGTAATTATATGTCATGAATAGCAAAGACCTGAACATACTTAAATTCAGTTTATCTTCCTTGTCTCCAGGGGTGGCAGATGCCGTTGCTTTGATGACACTAGAAAGTGAAAGTGTTAGGCGCTCATTAGTGTCAGACTTTGAGATCTCATGGACTGTAGCTCGCCAGGCTTCTCTGTCCACAGAATTCTCCAGGCAAGAATACTAGAGTAGTTTGCCATTTCTTTCTCCAGGGAAACTTCTTGACCCAGGGATTGAACCCGGGTCTAACGCATTGCAGGCAGATTCTTCACTAAGCCACCAGGGAAGCCACGATACTTAGTGGTTATGAAATGCATGCATTTTACTCTCTTGAGAATATGGATTCACTATCATTTAGTATTTAAAAACAAAAGTGACTCAAAAAATAATTCAGAATAATTGTGCAAATTGCAATTAAAGACCCATATTCAGTCGGTCATGGTAGCAAGCTTTCTGTTACTTTTTCCTTTAACTCTTCAGATGACTCATTTTGAAAATTAAGATATTGTTTGGGCTGATTCTTTAATGCTGTCTAATTAATTAATCTGAACTAATTTTGAACAATAATATACAACACATATACAACATACATGGAAATAACTATAGTGACGATGTTTTATGAAAAAAGGTATGGAAATCAATTAACTTACTTAATTTTTTTCTGTTCACTACTTCTCATAAACTTTTAATTTCTTCTAATTATTCAGAAATCTGCCTGCGATGCAGGAGCTACAGGAGACACAGGTTCAATCCCTGGGTCAGAAAGATCCCCTGGAGAAGGGCATGGTAACCCACTCCAGTATTCTTGCCTGGAGAATCCCATGGACAGAGGAGCCTTATGGGCTGCAGTCCATGGGGTTGCAGAGTCAGACACGACTGAAGTGACTTAGCATGCATGCAAGTATTCAGAACAAGTTGGTTCCTTAATACCTTGCATTTTCTTTAGGTTAAACAAGAAGGAGATGACAGATATTAAGTTTAAATATAGGCATAAATTCTGTCCTTGTCATACTTTCATAATTTAAAAGTGATA
Organism: Bos mutus; assembly: GCF_027580195.1. Lineage (NCBI taxonomy): Eukaryota > Metazoa > Chordata > Mammalia > Artiodactyla > Bovidae > Bos > Bos mutus. Next base: position 40,374,381 of record NC_091628.1, on the reverse strand, counting down.
CCAACCAATGCTGGATGTCATAAAATTGCTTTAGAAAGATATATATCTGAAAAAAAAAAGATTCAAAGTAAAGCTTTGGCTAGTATGAAAAATAAGGAGTAAAAAACATAACTACTGAAAGCTCTTCTCTCCTAACAAATGTATGTTTATAGAGGATGAAGAGCACCATTCTTCACCTTAGACGTGTGACAAGAGGTGATATGTTGAAGCACAGACAGGTCTTGATTTGCTTTTACTGGGGCCAGGTGAAGAGAGGAAAGGAAGGAGTTCTGGGTGGTTACATCTGTCAGCATTGACAGGAAATATGCTGCCATATATGTCCATCTGAAAGTAGCAAACCATATAGTTTATTTATTTGCCTTCTGACCCTAGGAACTTATCTTTTGTGAATCAGGGAAGGATATAAAGAGCCCTTTACTACAATATGTCTTTAAAAGTAAATAGATTTTGTCCTTCCAAATTTGAAGGGATGAATCAAGCTAATTTGAAAGCATATTAATACATAAATGAAGGAAGGAACAAACCATTGATAAAGCCAAAAGTAAAACTAGGGAATTTGCCTACTAATTTTGACTAGCTGTATTGAGTAATATTTTTCAATGTTTGTGTCACTAAAAGTGTAATGACAGAACTGTTTCTCAGAAAGAATCACATTAACTTTATGGATGACCTAAGTTACACATTAAAAGCAATATTATTTGCCTGATCTCCTGGGAAATTTTCTGGTGTAGTACAATTACATTAAGTTGATCAGGATCTTTGCTTCCTAACTATTAATTTCACCCTGAACCTCAGCTTTCTCATTTGTAAAATGGTGATAACTTGTTTTTCATGAGGTTATTGCTAGAAATAACCTAGAAAATATGTATAACATACCATGGAGATGAAAAAACATTTAAGAATATTGAGGTCTTTTCACAAGCATCTCTTCCATGTAAGAAAATGTTTTGTGCTTACAATTGAGTACTGTATCTTATTTATGTAGATGTTTCCCTAATGGCTCAGATGAAACTGTCTGCAATGTAGGAGACCTGGGTTTGATCCTTGGGTTGGGAAGATCCCCTAGAGGAGGAAATGGATATCCTCGTCAGTATTCTTGCCTGAAGAATTCCGTGGACAGAGGAGCCAGGTGGGCTACAGTCCATGGGATCATAAAGAGTTGGACACAATTGAGCAATTAACACTTTCACTCATTTTTTCACTAATCTTTTAATTGCAGTTAAGGTTGTCACATATGTAATTCGGTTATCCATAAATAAGAAAGAACAAAAAGAAAACAAATCAGGAATTCAGACAATAGACATTGAGAGAGGCCTTGTCAGTAAATTCAATTGGCCATCTTAAGATACATGCAAGTTCTTTTTTAAGACAAAATGTTTAGAGTGTATTCATTGTGATAAACTGTAGCATTAAAAAACTAGCACTGAAACATATACATTACATATTCAAAATAGATGGCTAGTGGCAAACTGCTGTATAAGACAGGGAGCTCAACCAGGTGCTCTCTTGGACAAACTAGAGGTGTGGGATGGGAGGATGGCAGGGGAGGGAGATTCAAGAGGGAGGGGACATACATATATTTATGGCTGATACATGTTGTTGTGTGGCAGAAACCAATACAACATTGTAAAGCAATTATTCTCCAATTAAAAATATTAAAAAAAAAACTGAGCAAAACAATTAATCTAGATATAGGTGAGGAAATTGAAGCCCAGGGCAATGATATGAGTTCATTTATTTAATGGCAGGGCCAAATAGTCCAAGTCTTTTGTACTTTCAAGTCCAGACCACTTTTCACTTTAAAACAAAGGAGTTTTCTTACAGACAGAAATGTTCAAATGATCTTACATCAAGAAGATTGTATTCATCACTGTAACACAAGTACTTTTCCTAACTGCAAATTCTGAAAGGGGTATAAGTTTAAGCAGCATTCTCTTGAGATTGCTGATAATATGTAAAAAAGATTAGAGAGTGCAATACAAAGTAATGTGGGAAAGGGCAGAGAAAAATAATTATTCCGTATGATGGGAGGAAAAAAAAGCTTAAGATACTACAACAAAGACATTAAAAGTTAACATTGCTTCAGGCAGCAATATGTTGTAATTCTCTCACAGAACACAGAGCAGATTTCCCCAGTCTCAACACAGTAACTCATGGGAGCTGCAGGTTCAATGCATTCTAAAATGACAGATCTTGCTCATTGTCTGCTTGTGGGACAAATAGTTGAAGCCTCCAGGAGAAGCAGAAATAAGAGTCTGTTTGTCCCAGACTACTCTTAGGGCCAAGATAAATTATATTTTTAAGTTTCATCGTATACAATGATTCTTATTTTTTATTCATTTTATTGAAGTATGACTGACATAGATTCTGGAGATCTTTTTAAAAAATTGGGATATCATTGCTTTACAATGGTATGTTAGTTTCTACTGTACAACAAAGTGAATCAGCCATATGTATATATGTATCTCTTCCTCTTGAGCCTCCCTCCCCACTCCCTATCCCACTCTTCTAGGTCATCACAGAACATCAAGCTGAGCTCCCCGTGCTATACAGCAGTTTCCAACTAGCTAGCTATTTTACACGTGGTAGTGTATATATGTCAATGTTACTCTCCCAATTCATCCTCTCTCTATTCCCCCAAAACGTGTCATGTCCGCAAGTCTGTTCTTTATGCCTTCATCTCAATTCCTGCCCTGTGAATAGATTTGTCAGTACCATTTTTCTAGATTCCATATATATGTATTAATATACAGTACTTGTTTTTCACTTTCTGACTTACTTCATTTTGTATGACAGACCTTAGGTTCCTCCACATCACTACAAATGATTTGTGTTTTATAAGAATTTCCAAATTTAAAAAACAAATGTTTATGCAAAGAGTACTCTAAAACAAATGAAGATTATTTTATAATAGTTTTCCCTGTCCCACTGCTCAATCCAAGTTGTTTGAGAGACTAATTTTGTCATTAATTGGTATCTTCAGAATCTAGCATAGTCTAAAGTAGGAAGTCAGTAGTTTTTAAGTAGATTAATAAATAGATAAATTTTGTTAACAATGGAGTGTTCCTTTTCAATGCAATAGCTTTACGCTCACTGGTCTAAATAATAACCTCAAATAAGATGTTTTATTCAGCTACTTAAGAATATATGCTGATTCCTTTTTTGCAAAGTCTATATTTTGTGTGTCATGATATAAAAGAAAGTATCACATAAATGGTAAATAAAAAAGCATTATTAATTTGTTTCTACTGGTTTTTAAAGATGGCTTAATATGTAACACTGAGGATTCAATAATGAAAATAGTGGTACAATCATATTGCACCAGATATTCCTGTGGCTAAACACTGATACAATGTAATTAAACTATGTGTAAAAAATTGTGTAAGCAATAATGAGAAAGCCATTGAGTTTGCTGTGCCAGGAAAAAGTTAAAGATAATTACATCAGAAGTCATACTTTAAACTGGATTTTAAAGATTGAGTGGTATTAATACAAAGATTAAAGGGGAGAAGTAAAAGAAGAATTGGGTAGGGAAACCAAGTTGTTGGGTGGCAGAAAAAGGAATAAAATCACTCAATTATAATCGTTATTCCAAGCGTTAGCCCTGAGTGAGACTAGTGAAGGCTCACATCCATGACAATACCTGGGTCCACAGGGGTGTTCTGTGTACAGAGAAAAATCTAAAGGCACATTTCATTATATAATTGCAATAGACTCAGACTAAGAACATTAGCATAAATACAAATGCCTTTTCTGGATGCACAATCAGCTTTCTTTGGGGCATTTGTATGGACACTTATTATCTCTTAAAGCATAGGAGTGATAAACAGTAGATTTTTGAAGACTTTTAATTCACACACTGTTTACATAATATAGGCTTGGGAAAAAAAAAAGAGAAAGCATTCTAAAATTCCTCATATATTTAAATATATTTTCTATTTTTAGGAGTGGTATTTGAGTATTAAAGAAGTTGTACACAGAGTTAAAAATTTAGAGGAAGATGACTACATAATCCTTTTCTGCATGTATTTACATATTTTCTGAAAAAAATATAAACAGTCCATAAAAGATCTGGCAATGTAAAGCAAAAGCCACACAGTGTTCCTTGCCCAGCCTACTCATGACTAAGTGATGCAAGTTCCAACCTACTTGCACCATTCTTTGAGGTCCTCAAGATACTTATCTGGCTCCCTGCTCCATGCTCTTTTCTGGTTGCTTAAGAACCATTGCAAAGTGTTGCTCATGCATTTCTAAAACATGTAGATTTCTTTTTAAAAATGTAGGTTTCTGTCTCTGGGGTTAGATTACATTTTTTTGGCCAACTGATGCTTGGGTCTAAGTTCTATCCAGAGGAAACAAGTGAACTTGTGAAATTTCCCTATGTAAGTCTCCACACTTCAGATTTTGTCATCTCCACTCTAAATTTTGTTTCATGACTCTTTTCCATGCTAGGTTGTTGCTGAGCAGCACATTATTCATTTATCTCTCTTACATTAAGTAGCACAGACTAATCTTAAGTATCTGTTTGAAAGACATTTTAATAGTCCTATTTCATTTTTTAAAAGAAGTAAGATTGACATGGAAATGTGTGATCTTTCCTTACTTACTCATGCAATGATAGTGTGCAGGAGGAGGTGGAAGGTGCTGTGATGATCAGAATAAATATTTGTTGTTCAGTTGCCCAGTTGTGTCCGAGTCTTTGCAACCCTGTGGACTGCAGCATGCCAGACCTCCCTGTCCCTCACCATCTCCCGAAGTTTTGCCCAAGTTCATGTCCATTGCATCAGGGATACCATCTAGCCATCTCGTCCTTTGATGTCCCTCCTCTCCTTCTGCCCTCAGCAGGGACATTTCCAATGAGTCAGCTGTTCTCATTTGATGACCAAAAATACTGGAGCTTCAGCTTCAGTACCGGTCCTCCCAATGAATATTCAGGGTTGATTTCCCTAATATTGACTGGTTTGATCTCCTTGCTGTCCAGGGAACTTTCAGGAGTCTTCTCCAGCACCACAGTTCAAAGACATTCATTCTTTGGCGTTCTGCCTTCTGTACAGTCCAGCTCTCACAGTCTACGTGATCACTGGGAAGACGTAGCCTTGACTATACCGACCTTTGTCTGCAGAGTAATGTCTCTGCTTTTCAACACACTGTCTAAGCTTGTCATAGATTTCCTTCCAGGAAGCAATCGACTTCTGATTTCATGGCTGCAGTCACCATCCACAGTGATTTGAGAGCCCAAGAAGAGGAAATCTGTCACTACTTCCACCTTTTACCCTTCTATCTGCCATGCAGTAATGGGGCCAGATGCCATGATCTTAGCTTCTTTTAATATTTAGTTTTAAGCCAGTTTTTTCACTCCACTCCTTCACCCTCAAGAGGTTCTTTAGTTTTCCTCTTTGCTTTCTGCCATTAAAGTGGTATCATGCATATATGTGTGGTTGTTGATGTTTCTCCTGTCTGTCTTATTCCAGCTTGTAACTCATCCGTCCTAGGATTTCTCATGATGTGCTCAGTGTATAGGTTAAGTAAACAGGGTGACAGCAGACAGCCCTGTTGTACGCCATCCTCAATCTTGAACCAATCAGTTGTTCCAAACAGAGTTCTTAACTACTGCTTCTTGATCCAAATACAGGTTTCTCAGGAGACAGATAAGATGGTCTGGTATTCCCATCTCTTTAAGAGTTTTCCACAGTTTGTTATGATCCACACAAAGGCTTAAGCATAGTTGATGAAACAGAGGTAGACGTTTTTCTGGAATTCCCTTGCTTTCTCTATGATCCCATGAATATTAGCAATTTGATCTCTGGTTCCTCTTGCTTTTCTAAACCCAGTTTGGACATCTGGAAGTTCTTGGTTTGCATAAGGCCGAAGCCTAACATGCAAGATTTTAAGCATGACCTTACTAGCATGGGAGATGAGTGCAATTGTCCAATGGTTAGGACATTCTTTAGTACTACCCTTCTTGGGAACTGGGATGAGGATTGACTTTTTCCAGTCTGTGGCCACTGTTGGGTCTTACAGATTTGCTGACATATTGAATGCAACACCTTGATGGCATCATCCTTTAGGGTTTTGAAAAGCTCTACTGGAATTCCATTGCATCCACTAGTTTTATTAAGAGCAGTGCCCACTTGACTTCCCATTTGACTTCCCACTCCAGAATGTCTGGCTCTGGGTGATTGACCAGAACAAGTATAAGCTCTCATAAATAACTGCTTAAGGAAAATAAAACGGCAGGTTATTCCAGGTTAAGGTCTGGGAATTCTAAGTCCATTTGATTAAATGATGATGATAATTACACCAACAATAATAATAACAACAAAAATCAACAAACCCAAAAAGGGAAAAGAAAAAACAAAAGCAAACCTCTAAACCTCATAAGATTTTTAAGCCCATAATGGATTTTAGGATGTAGCCTTTTATTTTTCCATTCTCTACAGCCTTGCAGAAGGGCATTCTGTTTCTTACTTGATGTATTCTAAACATGATCTTAACTTTGTGCTTTAATTCACTGTTATAAACCACCTGCTATTGCAAAGATGTTTCAGATCCCAAGCACAACTAAATTAATAATCATATGATTCATGCCAGGTCATATAGCTTTTCTCTGACCAAATAAACTGATTCAAATAAATTACTTGTTCTACATTTGGATGCTGACCCTGGTAAACTATGGTGACATCCAGAAAATTACTTGTTATGAAAAGGTATTTAGGATAAATAGGTTTCAGTGTGAAGGTGCTGCAATGCCAAAGATATAAATATTTGGGAGCTTGATTAAATTTTGATTCTGAGTTCAGGCCAGTCTTCAGTTGATCATATTGTACTCTATGGCTTTTTGCTTTTCAAAAAGCTATGGCCACTTGGAAAGTTAATTTAAAGGTGTGTGTGTATGTTTCATCTTACTCGGCTTTCAGGAAATCATATTTAGAATAGATCTTTCACCAACAAGAGGAAATGCTGGGCGATCACTTTAATGAAGCACAGATAAACAAACAAATCCACTGTGCCATGTGGCAGTTGTATCATACAGTTAAATTTATCATCAAATAAAATGGTTGGCTTAATCATTTAATAGTTTTTTAGTATACATTGCCAATGTTTTTAGAAGTTTCCTGTAGGGTTATTTGGTGAGACTTCTAAAAAAATAACAATATGTTTTTGTTGCAGAAAGCATAAGAAAATGAAATCCAGCTAGAATAGTGAGCAAAATTATAGGCTAGTTCTCTCCCAATCCTGGTACAAGTACAAAGACCTATAAAGACATTTAATCTAGTGAATATAACATTCTATCTGTTCAGTAGTAATAAGTGAATTTTGTTGCCAATATTCACAGCAGAAGGTTTTGCAACATAAAATCCATAAAGAGAAAGTAGATACTTTCCTATCTTTAAGTTATTTAACATTATCTATATGAACTCTTAACTGCCAGCTAGGCAGGTAAATTTTACTGAGTTCAGACAAGCAGTGTTGAAAAGATAATGTCATTTTTCCTTTATAGAATGATGTGCTTTTCTTAAAATTTCACATATTCTAACCTTGTTCACCTAGTCAACTTACCCATGTTCCACATGGAAATATACAAGCGTGTCCTTTTCTTTGGGGAGTCATTGAACAGTTCTTGCATTTTATGTGGTCTATCTTCAAACCCTCAAATAAGTTATATTTGAGAGCTGATGTTTTTATAGCTCAAAATCCTTTTTAATTTACACCCTTAATTAGGTCACATTAAGGAAAGTGCTTTAAAAAAAAATCTAATGTAGCCATTCATCTGTGAAAGCGGACATTTATATTATTACTTCAAATAAGATTGTTGTCTGTGGTTCAGAGACTCGGATGCATTTAACAAGTACAATTTCATAACATACATACATAGACAACATTATAAATAGCATTCAGTGTAACTTTTTTTCAGGCTATAAATTTGTACTTTATTTTTTTTCCTTTATTACTCTTACTTCTCTGTTTCTTATTTTTCTTAAAGCTACTTTCAAAGTAAACTGAAAATGTGATGCTCTGAGATGCTTGTGTTTAGTACCCATCAAACTCCCCTCCCCCAAGAACAAAGCTGGATGTGAACCCCTCACTTCCACTTGGATATGCGGTTTGACTTTCTCAGTGAAGTTGGCAGTGATCCTTAAAGCTGAAAGGGAATCCTTCAAGGAGGACAATAGGGCTTTTCTTTGGCAATAGGAAAAGATGCAAGAGAACACAATTAATTCCCTACTCTCGCCTTCAATGGCTCAATTCAGCTGGGCCCGTTAACGGGCATTTTCAGTGATTGGCATGGAAAGGAATACAGAAAAACGGATCTACAAAATTGCTCCTCAAGAGAGACAGCTTACTTATCTCTAACCTGTCAAATTTACCATCAATTAGTGTCAGTATCATGAATTCTTTACAAATTTGGCGAGACACTTTTTTTTTTTTTTTTTTTTTTTTAAGTTTGGCTCTGTTTTCAGAGTGTATCCTCAAAGTTCACCCTTCTCTGTTACATAAATTTCTTTCTTTTTTGATATAGAAATTGTAAAATATGATAATATACATTTGTGAATAATATTTGGCCCAGCTCTTGTGGAAATATGAACGACCTGAGAGGTAACATTAATAATGGGTTGGCACAGTAAGTTTAATACAATAGGTTTGATGCCTTAATTGCATTTCTGAGGTGCATTTGTTGTTGCTTTGGGGAAAGTATATATACTGGATTCAATAGAGCACAGAACGTTAAATTAACCTCTTATTTTCCACACCTTGAACATAATGGTTTTAAGTGTCTCCTTGACTATTTAAGGGGAGTAGAGCAAAGAATGTTTTCTTTTATCCATATCATTAGCCTTATTTCAGTCACTTCAGCTTAGAATGAGAAAACAGCAATAACTACTCATGCATCTGTTTTTAAGTTGCTTGACTAAGCCTCATTCCCAAGAGGATTTTTTTTTTTTTGTCAAGTTTAATTCAACAATAATTTAACCTATTCACATCTAAGAGTGGGAATGCTTAGCACCATTTTTCCTCTGATTTTGTTAATCTTTTCTCCTCCTCCCCCTCCTCTTCCATCAGATAAACTTTTGAAGAAGCTGGGAAACTCATGAGTTGATTTTTAGAAATTGTAGCAAACTTATCAGAATCTCCTTTTGAACAAGAGATATACTTTTTAAAATAAGAGATATAATTAAAAGAAATTTATATGAGTAAATGCAATTTAACTATTTCACCCAACTTCCTCTGATGTGAGTCTATGTTTCTAGCAATCTCTGACTGATATTGTTAGCTGTATTAAGATATCTTGGTTTGGGAGTTTCCAATTAGGTTTGGGGAGTTTTTCACACTCCAAAAGAAATAAGACAGTCTTTGAATATCAGGATTTAAGAGAAAGAAGGTGGACAAAAGAAGTTATATGATTTGACAGATTGTATCATTCCTCAAAGGAGGTGAGCAACTTAAAGCATGTTGGAATAAGGCAAGAGAAAACAAAACCAAAATTGCGTTAGTCAAAAAATAAAGGGGGAAAAAACAAGATGATAGCAAATCAAATACTATTATTCTCTTTACTACTCTGAGTTGTTCCTAATATTCAGCTCCAACCATTTGCCAATTTAAGTCTGTTGCATCGATTTATCATTTACTCATCTTGAGATTCTGTGAGCTGGGAACAGTCTTTCCATTTTGTTGATAGTAAAAAAAGGCATATTGATTTTAAAAATGATAAGGAAGTTATATTATGTACCCCTTTTCTCTGTTACTGAAATGTATACTTGAAGGATATAAATAACTTGGCTAAAATCACATAGTTGGCACCATTCTGGATTCTAATCCATATGATCTCACTAGTGCCTTTGATTCTGATGACTATGCCATGTTACTATACCACATTTAAGTTCATAAAGAATGAGATTTAAATTAGGATATAATTATTACTCTCATCCAGGTATAAAATTAAAACATGCCTAAGATTTTATTTAATGCATTCCTTAAGGAAGGAATCGAAAACTTATTACATTTGGTCTAAAGGAGAACCCCAAATTTCACACATTAAAGTAAGATAAGGAATGCTGAAGTAAATTTACAAATGAATGAAAACCTGACAAAACAGGTCAATATCCTAAGGGCAGAATCAACTGTATTCTAGTGAACACAATCTGCATTTTTATGGACTGGAATTATATTTTACTATCTGTACTAATTACACATTAATCTCCTTTTAAGTGGCCCATAGCCTAAAGGACTTGCATGAACATCTTCCCTACAGACAGAAGACACAGAACAGCATCAGCAGAAGGATTTGCATTGAAAAGAGATTAGGCATTTTTCCTCCTATTCCTGGGCAGTTTGCACAAAACACACATGGTCTCCAGGACCACCACAGGGGTATATGCAAAGTACCTCTATGCCAATAAGCCCACAGTCCATTCATAATGAGAGGCTTGTAGTTCACAAAGGCACATCCTTGCTGTATGACCAGCATTAACCTTTGAAGCCTCACCACAGCTTCATCAAAACTAGATGCAAAGCATAAATCCAATGTTATTTCTTAACAATGATAACAGCTTGATATAGCTGACTCCAAAACTCATATAGACTCATGATTATAGGATTTAGTTAAGATTTCTATTTAGTTAATAAATTCTGTTGCATTTGATCAGTAGCCATGGGAATCTGTGCATGGTCAAGCCAAAACATCTGAAATTAACCCATGCTATGCGTAATCATTTTTCTGCAGTTTAAATTCTGTTTGTACAAAACCGTTAAAAAAAACAAAACAAAACATAGACAATGAGATAACAGTGAAATGGAAGTAATGCAGATGGATGAGAGTTAGGACACTAAGCAAATTTCAAAGTCTTTCACAATTTTTTCATAGAAATTATAATAAAAATTAGACAATTTCTAACAGTATTGTAACTAAAGTCAAAATTCCAGTTAATCTTTGTGTTTATACTGATAAAGTTTCTGATACATAGATATATTCATAATTAACTTTCTCTCTCTTTTTTTTTTCTTTTCTTCCTCCACCTCTCCTATAGTTTGCAAAATTGGAATGTGCAGGAAGGGACCTTTTTTTGAATAGTTCTAATTTAAAACTCTTTATTTTTAAATATAGCTGAAATCTTACATTCAGAAATATCTTGGTTTCCTGGAATATTGCTTTAAAGTTGGTTTAAATAACTGATTCTCTGCTTTTCTTCATTTCTCTTATTCTTTCAGTTAAAAAAAAAACAAAACTGTTGAGAACAGTTTAAACTATATAAACTGGCAAATACCTCACCAAAATTAAATTAAAATGTATTTTCTACAATTTGAAACTTTGAGTTTTGTCTACAGCATCCATTTTCAATAGGAGATATAGCCCTCATGGGACTAAAACTGGTTCCGGGAATAGAAGGGTGAAAATTTTTTACTCTTTGCATGTACAAAGTGTTACCAAGTTCACACTCATACTGCTCCCCACAGGACAGGCCAATCAATTAATTGAGAGATGAGATGTTGGGGCAAGGACTAGCAACTTTATTCAGAAAGCCAGCAGACTTAGAGCATGGTGGACTAGTGTCCCAAATAACCATCTTTTCTGGGTTTGGATGGTGGTTTCTTTTATAGAACAAAGACAGGAAGCTGAGGAGGTAAAGTAAAAAGGATAAGTTATTGCAAATATTTCCAGACTCTAGAGAGGATCTGTTAATTTCTTATTTTCCTACAGATGGGTCTGACCAGGATGTCTCCTGTGAGTTAAAAAAAATGTGCTGTGCTTAATCACTCAGTCATGTCCGACTCTGTGACACCGTGGACCATAGCCTGCCAGACATCTCTGTCCATGGGGATACTCCAGGCAAGAGTATTGAAGTGGATTGCCATGCCTTCTTCCAGGGGATCTTCCTAACCCAGGGATAGAACCCAGATCTCCTGCATTGCAGGCTGATTCTTTACCATCTGAGCCAAGCCCAAGAATAATGGAGTGGGTAGCCTATTCCTTCTCCAGGGAATTTTCCTGACCAAGGAAATGAACTGGGGTCTCCTGCAGATTGCAGGCAGATTCTTTACCAGCTGAACTACCAGGGAAGACCCCCCCAAAAAAGGTATTTTAGCTTAATGCTTAGGCATGGAGGCAATGTTCCCAGAGATGGACCATGGTGTATACTTTAAGCTATTGAAAATATCCTTTTAGTGAATAACACGTCACAAAAGCAATAGAATGTGAAATTTAAAGTAAAGAGAACATATCCATTATGGAGTCAGGTTTATTCTTCCCTATTATAAAAGCACAGATCTATACACTTTACAGAAACATACATACTTTATAGTATTAAAAGTCATGGAGTTGAAAATTAGGAAAAAAATGTCTTAAAAGGCTACTTAAGGAATAAATGAATTGAAAAGATTGACAATCAGAACGCTCTTGTAATTCACAGAATAGTAAACTATAATATAGTCAATAAATAAGTTTGTCCACTTTTTTTTACATTGAATTAATCAATTGTTTTAATTTTAAGAAGAATGAACTCAGACTTTTCTGATAAATTATAATTATGCTATGTTATATTCTCTAATTTGATTCATAAAAGTAAATAAGTAAAGCTTGGATTACAGGGTATAAAGCATTTCTCTCTGTGATGTTCCATATTGAACACCTTGACTTTTAATTAGCTCTATCCAGCAAAACAAGTACATTCTATTGCCTCCCTCAGTGACTGCATTTTTCAGTATGATCCAGGTGTTTGATGGGTGACGTTCTGGCAGTTACTCTGTCAGAAGGAAACATCATCTGGCAATGCATAAACTCCTGTAAAGTGTTCTTCCTGTTACCATATGGAACAAAAGTAATTATTAATGATGGAAGGGAGAGCAATTTTATCATTTGCAGTTTGTTGAGGAATATTCCCCAAACCTGACTGTGTTTTGAAGTTTTAAGACATAGGAAACCTGCATTACGAATGTAAAAAATATTTTGCTTTGCCATTTTCTATGGATAATGGCAGAAGAAAAATCATCACAGTTATTTTGTGTGGTTTTTGCTTGGATAAAGTCGTATCTATCTAATTAAGATACAGGCTGATTTGATCTACATTACTACATCTGGGTACTATACTTTTACTCAGTATTATATTGTAGATGCAAAATTCTAATAAAGTTTCAGCCCAAAGGCAAAATATTACTAGAGAACTAGAGTCTTTGAGTAGGGAAAAAGATCACACAAAGATCAGTAATATGATTTTAACTGGAAAATTAAATATTCTAGAGATTGGGCTGAAGTCACAATTCAAAGGAGACCCAAATGGAAGCAAGATATTATCTTGCATACGCCTTACACATTTTTGCATTTTAGTCATACAACAGGAACTCTTATTCATTATTGTAAAGAGCTTTTGGAGAATTTGTAGCTTCACTTATATTCTTTGATAGATACTTAATTAGTTAACATGTCTTATTAGGCACAGGAGATCAAGACACATGAAAATTCTTTCCCTGGAAGAATTCTAATGCTGAGAGTGAAAGAGCAGTGCTCATAGAGAGTTAAAATAGGATGGACCTGCTGTGGATAAGGGATTCCCAGGTGGTGCTAGTGGTAAAGAACTAGCAAAAAGTTGGACACAACTGAAGCAACTTAACCTGCACATATATCATGGACAAGGATTCTGCTCCTGAATGCAGCAACACATGATTCAAATATGGATCTTCCATACATTATCTGCAGCATGCCAGTCCATGTGTTACTAGACTCATTTTTTCCCTTATTTTCCATCTGAGGTGTATGTAATTTACTTGTTATGCCTGCTTTACAAAAAAGTACTCAAAAATATGATATATTTATATGGAGACTCAGAATTTTAACTCACCTTAGTTAAAGAAGTAAGTAAATGCTATTTCAAGAAGCCATCTGAAAGACCTGAAAGGGGCATGAGATTCAGTTAGTTCAAATTGTTTATTTAGACAGTCAGCTAACCAATATGCACTGAGTAATCTCTGTGTTCTAAATTTTAGTTATACAGAAGGTATTGACCTCAAGGAATTTGCATTCCAGTGGAATGCTGTGAATGAATACATTGTATAATTTCAGACTGTAGTCACTATAAAGAAAATGAAGCAAGATCACAGGATAAGAATGAACTGGGTGAAGTGCTTTACTGAGGGAAGTAGTATAAAAACAAGCATAGCTCTAGAGTCAGAGGTCAACAGACATACATATGTATCTATCAAGGCTCAGCCATTTCCTGAATGTGTATGTTACTTAGGCTCAGTGAACCACTGCTTTGTGATCTGTAAATGAAGGACCAGACCAACCTTGGGGAATTGTCCTGAGATTACAGATTTTATGTGTATACATACACATATGTATGTATACATTTTGGAGAAGGAAATGGCAACTCACTCCAGTATTCTTGCCTGGAAAATCCCATGGATGGAGGAGCCTGATGGCTATCTACAGTTGATAGGATCACAAAGAGTCAGACACAATTGAGCGACTACACTTAACAGATTTTATGCCTATAGTATCTATTGCATAGGAGGCCTTCGATAACTGTCAATTAAGAACCATTCCTCATGTGGCTGTGTCTTTATAATGTCTCTTTCTCTTAGAATTGCTTTTTCAAAGGCCTCACAAGCTGAACATACAGTCAGGTGTTTGTACTTAACTTTTAATTCTCATTGTAAATAAAGCAATTGTTCCTTGGTCAAGAGTGTTTATTCCTCTAACACGGAGAAGGGAAGGTGGGCACATGGCCACTGTGGTATTTTGAGAAATTATCTCAGTGAACCTGGTTCAAATACATTACTGCTGCTGCTGCTAAGTCGCTTCAGTCGTGTCCGACTCTGTGCAACCCCATAGAAGGCAGCCCACCAGGCTCCCCCGACCATGGGATTCTCCAGGAAAGAACACTGGATTGGGTTGCCATTTCCTTCTCCAATGCATGAAAGTGAAAAGTGAAAGTGAAGTCCCTCAGTTGTGTCCGACTCTTAGCGACCCCATGGACTGCAGCCCGCCAGGCTACTCCATCCATGGGATTTTCCAGGCAAGAGTGCTGGAGTGGAGTGCCATTGCCTTCTCCAAAATACATCACTACCAGCTTACATTTCAGGGCCACTTACTCATCATCTGACAACAACATGCTATATAACTTGAAAAGAATCATTCCTATACTTTAATTTTCTGTAAATTAACATATTTGCATTGTAGTTTTCCATCTGAGTAGCTAACACCTAGATTACAAGGGCTCTTATAATGCGCATTTGCTTAGATGTTGCTTTGTCAGTCCATGTATTATTAAATTCTTTTGTGTGTGTGTGAAGCCTCCTCAACTAAATTGTCAAGTCCTTGAGATCAAGGACTCTTCTACTTCTTTATGCTGTTACGGGAATGTGGTACACAAAATAAGAGTTGTGTACATAGTGAGGGTTATTTGTTATGTTTAAATATAATTATGTTATACAATCCACTTCAAGAGGTGTACTGTCATTTCACTAGTGATTCATCACAAAAGCTTTGACTTTTCATCTTATAAATGTGAAATCAAAGTTTCAAGATGCAAAATAGCCTTTCCAAACTTAAAGAAATGTAACAAATATTGAACCAGGTTTTAAAATTAGTTCTAAAATTATTTTGATAAAAAATGATTTCACTATTTCTTGAATAGCATGAAAATCAGTTTTGCCTTGCTGGAAATGAGTTTTGAAACAATTCTCATGTCATTATGATACTAAATACTAGGATTTTATAGGACTTTTATTCAAATGTATAATATAAATATTGTTTAAGGGTTAGAAAGTATTGGATTCAAATTTTGGCAAAACTTTTATTTATTTTTTTTGATTAATTGACATGTGCTCATAAATAGGGAAGGTGTCCAGACTTGGGCTGATTGTGTAAGCATAGCAATTGAAGACAGATGCATTTTAAAAATGAAATATGCCAAACTACATGATTAGGCTACATTATTGGCTTACTTAGGAAAATTAATTTGATCATTCTCATAACACATCATTACCTAAATTCCACTGCCAAGATAGAACTTCAAAATAAATCAAGATCATAACTGGTAAAATATTGTTAGGTTATGGACATGAAATAGGAAGAGGATGGGAAAGTATAGAGGAAGGAGAAACAAGGGAAAATCAGAGAACTCTCTTTCAATTAGTCAAAAAAAAATCACTTTTTGCTTTTCTTTTGTGAGACCATGATTAATCATTACCTCTTTAAAATTACAGATGTGTGAGAGTTTGCAGTGGATTAGTTATTATTGAAAAAAACTATACAATATATGCTAAGTCACTTCAGTCGTGTCCGACTCTGTGCGACCCCATATACGGCAGCCCACCAGGCTCCCCTGTCCCTGGGATTCTCCAGGCAAGAACACTGGAATGGGTTACTATTTCCTTCCCTAATGCATGAAAGTGAAAAGTAAAAGTGAAGTCGCTCAGTCGTGTCCGACCCTCAGCGATCCCATGGACTGCAGCCTTCCAGGCTCCTCCATCCATGGGATTTTCCAGGCAAGAGTACTGGAGTGGGGTGCCATTGCCTTCTTCTAAAATGTATATATGTTTTTAATTTGTTTTTCAGACATAGGACTGAGTACACTTATTTCAAATAAACCACTTGATTTTGACTAAAATTGACTGAATTTGACATGGCAGTGGGATAAAATTATGCTAAAATATTTCAGTGTCCAACTAATAGTTCATACCGCAGTATTATTCTTTATAACATTATTAAAATGGAAAGTAGTGCATATTTTCTCAAACATGCATTCACTGGAGCAAAATTGATATATATTTATTCAAATTTATTAAAATATTCACATTGTCCCTACCCATTTATTTAATATAATATCCAGTATAATTAATATTATAGATTTGTTTGATGAAGAAATGGTGATTTTCATATTTATATGTGTGAATTTAATTAGTCTCACTCTATCCTTGTGGATTATTCTTTATTCTTGTAATAAATGTTGTATCGGGCTATATACTATATAATAGAAATGGTACAAATGGAGATTAGCTTTTCCTCTAAAAAGGGACTTTATTATTGCCCTTAACTGGATTTGTCCCATCACTTCATGGGAAATAGATGGGGAAACAGTGGAAACAGTGTCAGACTTTATTTTTCTGGGCTCACTACAGATAGTGACTGCAGCCATGAAATTAAAAGATGCTTACTCCTTGGAAGGAAAGTTATGACCAACCTACATAGCATATTGAAAAGCAGAGACATTACTTTTCCAACAAAGGTTCGTCTAGTCAAGGCTATGGTTTTTCCTGTGGTCATGTATGGATGTGAGAGTTGGACTGTGAAGAAGGCTGAGCGCCGAAGAATTGATGCTTTTGAACTGTGGTGTTGGAGAAGACTCTTGAGAGTCCCTTGAACTGCAAGGAGATCCAACCAGTCCATTCTGAAGGAGATCAGCCCTGGGATGTCTTTGGAAGGAATGATGCTAATGCTGAAACTCCAGTACTTTGGCCACCTCATGTCATTGGAAAAGACTCTGATGCTGGGAGAGATTGGGGGCAAGAGGAGAAGGGGACGACAGAGGATGAGATGGCTGGCTGGCATCACTGACTCAATGGACGTGAGTCTGAGTGAACTCCGGGAGTTGGTGATGGACAGGGAGGCCTGGCGTGCTGTGATTCATGGGGTCACAAAGAGTCGGACATGACTGAGCGACTGATCTGATCTGATCTGATCTGGATTTGTCTTTCTTGAAATTGGCAAAACAAACTGTTTTTATCTTTGGCGTGAGTGCCTTTTGAGTGCATTGGCTTAAATTACCATTAATTGTCTTAATTTAAAACATTATATATTGATTATTATGAAGAATCTTCAGGCCAAATAATTATGCTATCATATTGCTAGTAAATGATTTCTCCGTATCATTTAATAACTTTAAAAGATAATATCCCGAAATGAAAAATCACTTGGTTTTTTTTTTTTTTTTTTGCCTGGAGATCACATGTACAGAGGAACTTTGCATGTTTCAGTCCATACAGTTTCTCAATGTATGACATGACTAAAGCAACATAGCATGTACATCCTGAATCAGAACAATATTATCCTTTATATACACTATTAAGATTAGAAGGCAGAGGAACCAGAGGTCAAATTGCCAACGTCCTCTGGATCATTGAAAAAGCATGAGAGTTTCATAAAAAACATCTCAGTTTAGTTCAGTCGCTCAGTCCTGTCCTACTCTTTGAGACCCCAGGGACTGCAGCACGCCAGGCCTCCCTGTCCATCACCAACTCCCGGGCCCTACTCAAACTCTTATCCATCACGGTGGTGATGCCATCCAACCATTTCATCCTCTGTCATCCCCTTTTCCTCCTGCCTTCAATCTTTCCCAGCATCAGGGTCTTTTCCAATGAGATGGTTCTTAAAATCAGGTGGCCAAAGTACTGGAGTTTCAGCTTCAGCCATCTGTCCTTCCAATGAATATTCAGGACTGATTTCCTTTAGGACTGACAGGTTGGATCTCCTTGCAGTCCAAGGGACTCTCAAGAGTCTTCCCCAACACCACAGTTTAAAAGCATCAATTTGTCAGTGCTCAGCTTTCTTTATGGTCCAACTCTCACGTCCATACTTGACTATTGGAAAAACCATAGTTTTGACTAGATGGACCTTTGTTGGTAAAGTAATGTCTCTGCTTTTTAATATGCTGTCTAGGTTGGTCATAGCTTTTCTTCCAAGGAGCAAACATCTTTTAATTTCATGGCTGCTGTCACCATCTGCAGTGATTTTGGAGCAACCCCCCCCCCTAAAAATTCTCTCACTGTTTCTATTGTTTTCCCAAGTATTTGTCATCAAGTGATGGGACCAGATGCCATGATCTTAGTTTCCTCAATGTTTAATTTTAAGCCAACATTTTCACTTTCCTTTTTCACTTTCACCAAGAGGTTCATTAGTTTTTCTTTGCTTTCTGCCATAAGGGTGGTGTCATCTGCATATCTGAGGTTATTGATATCTCTAACGGCAATCTTGATTCCAGCTTGTGCTTCATCCAGCCCAGCACTTCACATGATGTACTCTGCATATAAGTCAAATAAGCAGGGTGACAATATACAGCCTTGACATACTCCTTTCCTGATTTGGAATCAGTCTGTTGTTCCATATCCAGTTCTAACTGTTGATTTCTGATCTGCATACAGATTTCTCAGGAGGCTGGCCAGGTGGTCTGGTATTTCCATCTCTAATAATTTTCCACAGTTTGTTGTGATCCACACAGTCAAAGGCTTTCACAGAGTCAATAAAGCAGAATAAGATGTTTTTCGGGAACTCTCTTGCTTTTTTGATAATCCAGTGGATGTTGGCCATTTGATCTCTGGTTCCTCTGCCTTTCCTAAATCCAGCTTGAACTTCTGGAAGTTCACGGTATATTACTATTGAAGCCTGGGTGGAGAATTTTAAGCATTATTTTACTAGTGTGTGAAATGAGTGCAATTGTGCAGTAGTTTGAGCATTCTTTGGCATGGCCTTTTTTTGGGATTGGAATGAAAACTGACATTTTCTAGTCCTGTGGCCACTGCTGAGTTTTCCAAATTTGCTAGCATACTGAGTGCAGCACTTTCACAGCATCATCTTTTAGGATTTGAAATAGCTCTACTGGAATCCCATCACCTCCACTAGCTTTGTTCGTAGTGATGCTTCCTAAGGTCCACTTGACTTCCCATTCCAGGATGTCTGGCTCTAGGTGTGTGATCACACCATCATGGTCCAGCCCAGTTCTTCTGTGTATTCTTGCCACCTCTTCTTAATATCTTCTGCTTCTGTTAGGTCCACACCATTTCTGTCCTTTATTGTGCCCATCTTTGCATGAAATGTTCCCTTGGTATCTCTAATTTTCTTGAAGAGATCTCTAGTCTTTCCTATTCTAATGTTTTCCTCTATTTCTTTGCATTGATCACTGAGGAAGGCTGTCTTATCTCTCTTTGCTATTCTTTGGGACTCTGCATTCAGATGGGTACATCTTTCCTTTTTTCCTTTGCCTTTTGCTTCTCTTCTTTTCTTAGCTATTAATAAGGCCTCATCAGACAACTATTTTGCCTTTTTACATTTATTTTTCTTGGGGATGGTCTTGATCTCTGCCTCCTGTATAATGACACAAACCTCTATCCATAGTTCTTCAGTACTCTCTCTCCCAGCTCTAATCACTTGAATCTGTTTGTCACTTCCACTGTATAATCATAAGGGATTTGATTTAGGTCATATGTGAATGGTCTAGTGATTTTTCCCTGCTTTCTTCAATTGAGTCTGAATTTGGCAATAAGGAGTTCATGATCTGAGCCATAGTCAGCTCCCGGTCTTGTTTTTACTGACTGTACAGAACTTTTCCATCTTTGGCTGCAAAAAATATAATCAGTCTGATTTTGGTATTGACCATCTGGTGATGTCCATGTATAGAGTCTTCTCTTGTGTTGTTGGAAGACAATGTTTGCTTTGACTGGTGTGTCCTCTTGGCAAAACTCTGTTAGCTTTTGACCTGCTTTATTCTGTACTCCAAAGCGAAATTTGCCTGTTACTCCAGATTTCTCCTAACTTCCCACTTTTTTTCCAGTCCCCTATAATGAAAAGGACATCTTTTTTGGGTGTTAGTTCTAGAATGTCTTGTAGGTCTTCATAGAACCCTTCAACTTCAGCTTCTTCAGCATTACTGGTGGGGGCATCAACATGGATTACTGTGATACTGAATGGTTTTCCTGGAAACAAACAGAGATCATTCTGTTATTTTTGAGATTGCATCCATATACTGCATTTCAGACTCTTTTGTTGACTGTAATGTCTACTCCGTTTCTTCTAAGGGATTCTTGCCCACAGTTCAATTTCAGTTCAGTTCAGTCGCTCAGTCATGTCTGACTCTTTGCGAGCACACCAGGCTTCCCTTGCCCACAGTAGTAGATATAATGGTCATCTGAGTTAAATTCACCCATTCCACTCCATTTTAGTTCACATTCCTAAAATATCAATGTTCACTCTTGCCATCTCCTGTTTGACCACTTCCAATTTGCCTTGATTCATGGACCTAACATTCCAGGTTCCTATGCAATATTGCTGTTTCCAGCATCGGATTTTCCTTCCATCACCAGTCACATCCACAACTGGGTGTTGTTTTTGCTTTGGCTCAATCTTTTCATTCTTTCTGTAGTTTTTTCTCCACTGATCTCCAGTAGCATATTGGACATCTACTGATCTGGGAGTTTGTCTTTGAAGTGTCATACCTTTTTGCCTTTTCATACTGTTCACGGGGTTCTCAAGGCAAGAATACTGAAGTGGTTTGCTATTCCCTTCTCCAGTGACCTTGTTTTGTCAGAACTCTTCACCGTGACCCGTCCATCTACGGTGTCGCTACATGACAAAGCTTGTAGTTTCATTGAGATAGACAAGCCTGTGGCTTTTGTGCTCAGTTTGGTTAGTGTTCTGTGATTGTGGTTTTCCTTCTGTCTGCCCTTTGTTAGATAAGAATAAGAGGCTTATGGAAGCTTCCTGAAGGGAGAGACTGAATGAGGGGGAAACTGGGTCTTGTTCTGATGGGTGGAGTCATGCTCAGTAAATCTTTAATCCATTTTTCTGTTGATGGCCAAAGCTGTTCCCTCCCTGCTGCTTTGGCCTGTGGCCAAACTATGGTGGAGGTAATGAAAATTATGGCAACCTCCTTCAAAATGTCTCATGTATGCACTACTGCACGCAGTGCCTTCGATCCTGCAGCAAGCCACTGCCAATCCACGCCTCCGTCAGAAACTTCTGGACACCCTTAGGCATGTCTGGGTCAGTTTCTTGTGGGGTCAACTCCTCCTTTCCCTAGGGTCTGTCTAGGGAAGGTTTTCTTATGCCCTCCAAGAGTCTGTTTCCTCAATCCTGTGTAAGTTCTGGTGGTTCTATGGTGGGATTATTGGAGAAGGAAATGGCAACCCACTCCAGTATTCTTGCCTGGAGAATCCCACGGATGGGAGAGCCTGATGGGCTGTGTCTATGGGGTTGCACAGAGTCGGACATGACTGAAGCGACTTAGCAGCAGCAGCAGCATAGTGGGATTAATGGCGACCTCCTCCAAGAGGACTTATGCCATACCCAGGTCTGCTACAGAACAGAGCCCCTGCAGCAGGCCACTGCTGACCTATACCTCCATAGGAGACACTCAGACACAGTTCTGGCTCAGTCTCTGTGAGTTGGGTGTGCGTTTTGGGCTCTTCCCTGGTCTGAGCAACTCAGGTGACTAGGTGCTTGGCGAGGGCACTGTCCCAGGTGGACCATGCATCTTAATCACCTCCCGGGTCCCGGCCGCTCAGCTTCTCGGGTGTGCCACGAGCGCACCATCTCAGATGTGCAGTATGTCTCCTCTCAGGGAGCTGATCTCAGGTTGCAACCCTCCTGGTGGATGTCAACCATCCAGGATCTCAAGAAGGTGTGGTTAGCAGCTGGGAGCCTGCTCACAGTTTGGTGGAAGATGCCATTTCTGGGGCTGAGATTGTAGCACCCTCTTGCCTTCCAGCTCTGGCTGTCCCAAGCTTACCTCTCTGACTCTGGGAGGGGAGGGGCTGGTATGCAGCCTCCTAGCTCTCCTTTGGTATTCACTCAATCTTTTGTTGTGTGAGCAGGTCAGGTTGCACATTACATAGTAAAAGAGCCTTTCACGGGAAAGTTCTCTTTTCCACAGTTGCGGTTAGGCTTGTATTCTGTAGTTTTTCTTTCTTTTTTTTTTCTCTCCCAGTTATGTTATGTTGCCTTCTTAGATTCCAAAACTCCACACAGACCCGCCAGTGAGAGGGTTTCCTACTGTGTGGAAACTTCTCCTCCTTCAGGACTCCTTCTCCAGGATGGGTCTCCATCCCTAACTCTTTTGACTCTCTTTTTGTCTTTTATATTTTGTCCTACATCCTTTCAAAGAGAATGGGCTGCCTTTCTGGGTACCTGGAGTCCTCCGCCAGTGTTTAGAAGTTGTTTTGTGGAAATTGCTCAGCATTTAAATGATCTTTTGATGAATTTGTGGAGGGAGAAAGTGGTCTCCCCATCCTATTCCTCTACCATCTTGAAGGAGAAAAACATCAGGCCTGGCGTGCTGCAGTCCATAGGTTTGCAAAGAGTTGGACACCACTGAGCCACTGAACTGAACTGAACTGAACTTGCTTTATTGACTATGCTAAAGCCTTTGACTGTGTGGATCACAACAAACTATGGGAAATTCTTAGAGATGGAAATACCAGATCACCTGACCCGCCTCTTGAGAAATCTGTTTGCAGATCAAGAAGCAACAGTTAGAATTGGATGTGGCACAGCAGACTGATTCCAAATTAGAAAAGGAGTACGTCGAGGCTGTATATTGTCACCCTGCTTACTTAACTTATATGCAGAGTGCAGCATGAGAAATGCTGGGCTGGATGAAGCACAAGCTGGAATCAAGATTGCTGGGGAAAATATCAATAACCTCATATACTCAGATGACATGGCCCTTATGGCAGAAAGCAAAGAAGAACTAAAGAGCCTCTTGATGGAAGTGAAAGAGGAGAGTGAATATATTGGCTTAAAACTCAAAAAACTAAGATCATGGCATCTGGTCCCATCACTTCATGGAAAATACATGGAGAAACAGTGAGAGACTATTTTTTTTTTGTGGGGGGGGGGGAGGGCGGGGCTCCAAAATCACTGCAGATGGTGACAGTAGCCATGAAATTAAAAGATGCTTACTCCTTGGAAGGAAAGTTATGACCAACCTAGACAGCATATTAAAAAGCAGAGACATTACTTTACCAACAAAGGTCCATCTAGTCAAAGTTATGGTTTTCCAGTAGTCATGTATGGATGTCTGAGAGTAGGACTGTAAAGAAAGCTGAACACTGAAAAATTGATGCTTTTGAACTGTGGTGTTGGAGAAGACTCTTGAGAGTCCCTTGGACTGCAAGGAGATCCAATCTGTCAGTCCTAAAGGAAATCAGTCCTGAATATTCATTGGAAGGACAGATGTTGAAGCTGAAACTCCAATACTTTGGCCACCTAATGTGAAGAACCGTCTCACCGGAAAAGACCCTAATGCTTGGAAAGATTGAAGGCAGAAGGAGAAGAGGACAGCAGAGGATGAGATGGTTGGATGGCATCACTGATGCAATGGACATGAGTTTGAGTACGTTCTGGGAGTTGCTGATGAATAGGGAAGCCTGGCATGCTGCAGTCCATGGGGTCACAAAGAGTTGGACACGACTGAGTAACTGAACTGAACTGAACTGATGGCAAATTAAGTTTCACCATAAAATATGAAATAATCATAACTATGGTTAACCTGCTTCTTTTAGCTTAAAGATGTTATAATCCTGTTACATTAAATACAGAGCAAGTCCAAAACTGCAGTTAATGTTTGAGATAACCTTGGTGATCTTCCATTTATCTTGTATTTTATATAAAATACTCATTTTTTTTTAGAATAGAGCACTTAAAATGTCTAGCACAAAATAGGTATAATTGACCCTTGAACAACATGGGGTTAGGGCTGCCGACCCTCATGAAGTGGGTATCTGCAGACTTGCTAAATCAGCCTTTAATCCAAAGAATTGATCAATGACACACCCAAATACAGAAAGCTAAATTGTTTGAATAGAACAGGACTGAAACTCTAATTCTTTTAATTTCACATATTATAATCTCAAATCAAACACAAATTTTCCCCCATACCTAGTTAATTTAAAGGTCTGTAATATGATAATACGTGAACTATATTTATGAAAAAAATCCATGTACAGTGGCCCCATGCAGTTTCAACTGATATTGTTCATGGGTCAGCATGTACTTAGCATGTGTATGTTTCATGAATGAAGATATGTATATACAGATACCACTTGTGAAGCAAGACCCCAGGAGTTTTCATAAATTATCCAGTTTAATCCTCACAATACCTCTGCAATAAGCAAGGTATTGTTATTGACTGGCTTCCATATATGAGGAACTTTATATACTTATTTTTCCTTAATTCTAATAGCAAATTCTTCATTTTACTAATGGAGGAACAGAGATTTAAAAAGTTGGGTGACTTAGTCAATGACATCATTATCTCAGTGGCCAAATGAGTATAGGTGAAAGTTCTGGCTGACTCAGAAGTCCATCATAATTTTTGCCCTATACTGCTATTTATATATGAGATTATTAACTTTAATGATGCATATAATTCAATATTATATATCTGATTGGGCTATTAATATATTGTACATTCAAGCAAATGTGAAGATATAAGCTTTAGAATTTAATAAATACTATTCTTCAGATATGTATAAATATAATGGATGAGAAGAACATGAAAAGCTGCTTATTTAAATAAGAGAAAAATAAAACAAAGACAGAAAATGTATTTCATCCCTTAAAAGATGCTGCATCTTTTCTCTTCATACTCATCTTCTAAGGAGGCTACTTTTAATCTGGAAAATTTTCTGAATGATTATAGTGTATTCCTTCCAAATTTTAATAGAATTTTATTTTAAAAATAGGTAAGTTTTGTAATAGTTAATTCATGTGATCAGTTTATCTCTGAGTACACAGAAATATTGCAGTTAGAATTATTTATTCCAGGATTTTCCTGTCAGTGACTCATTCTTTTTATGGTAATCTAGAATGCAATTCTCAAAACCTGTAGTCCAAGAATATGGTCTTTTATGGTCTAAAATAAAGTGTTCTGCTTCTTATGTTATTATTTCTAAACTTTAGGGTTTCTTTGTCCAACTGCATTATTTTAATTTATTTGATTACTGACAGATGAAGAAAGACTTTCCATTTTACTTTTTTTTTTCCTTACAACAAAAATAGTACAATGCTGTATATTTTTGTACTTTTACCAAAAACTGTAGGCAATTTCCCATGATCTTTCCACATCAATTTGTGGAAACTATTAGAAAAAAGACAATCCCACTGCTGGGCATACACACTGAGGAAACCAGAATTGAAAGAGACATGTGTACCCCAATGTTCATGGCAGCACTGTTTACAATAGCTAGGACATGAAAGCAACCTATATGTCCACTGGCAGAGAAATGGATAAGAAAGCTATGGTACATATACAAAATGGAATATTACTCAGCTATTAAAAAGAACATATTTGAATCAGTTCTAATGAGGTGGATGAAACTGAAGCCTATTATACAGAGTGAAATAAGTCAGAAAGAAAAACACCAATACAGTATATTAATGCATATATATGGAATTTAGAAAGATAGTAACAATGACCCTCTATATGAGACAACAAAAGAGACAGAGATATAAAGAACAGACTTTTGGACTCTGTGGGAAAAGGCAAGGGTGGGATGATTTGAGAGAATATCATTGAAACATGTATATTACCGTATCTGAAATAGATCACCAGTCCAAGTTCGATGCATGAAATAGGGCACTCAAAGATGGTTCACTGGGACAACGCTGAGGCATGGGATGAGGAGGAAGGTGGGAGGGGTTCAGGATGAAGGACACATGTACACCCACAGTTGATTCATGTAAATGTATGGCAAAAACCACTACAATACTGTAAAGTAATTAGCCTCCAATTAAAATGAATTAATTAATATAAAAAAGAGAGACAGAAGATACTGAATGAATGAAAAGAGAACTCTAAGGCCAGGAGGTTTCAATTAAAACAGTGTTAGCAGCAAAACTGTGACTATAGACAAAACAGTGTGAGTGATGACAGAAGATTTGAGTTCAAAAATAAGATAATCTTGTGAAGGAAGTTTCAAAGAAACATTCTAGAGAAGAGGAGATTTTAGTTCAGTGAAGCTATTGATTGAAAAGGAGATTATGGATACTCTTTTAGAAAGATAGAGACCCCAAAATCTCAAACCATTACGTTGTATAACCTGATACAATTTGTATGTTTAGTAATCCAAAGGGATCATTTCTAATGCTAAGCATGCTAAACAAATTTGCAATCAGTTTAAATCCTATAGCATAATGGGGAAGAATGATAACTCCAAAGAAGTGGGCACAGGAGAAATGGCATAACAACACCTATCATTGAAATAGGTAGCCTGACAATGCTCTAAGTACCTAAGAGTCCTTTTAAGATGCCATGTGAAACTATTATTTTGCCATAGAACTCTGAAATATTTGCGTTTCTAGCAGTTCAATCGACGGACAGCCTAGTTAGAAGTCAGATCAGTTCAGTTCAGTTCAGTCGCTCAGTCGTGTCCAACTCTTTGCGCCCACATGAATCACAGCACGCCATGCCTCCCTGTCCATCACCAACTCTCGGAGTTCACTCAAACTCACGTCCATCGAGTTGGTGATGCCATCCAGCCGTCTCATCCTATCGTCCCCTTCTCCTCCTGCCCCCGATCCCTCCCAGCATCAGGGTCTTTTCCAATGAGTCAATTCTTTGCATGAGGAGGCCAAAGTGTCGGAGGTTCAGCTTTAGCATTAGTCCTTCCAATGAACACCCAGGACTGATCTCCTTTAGGATGGGCTGGTTGGATCTCCTTGCAGTCCAAGGGACTCTCAAGAATCTTCTCCAACACTATAGTTCAAAAGCATCAATTCTTCGGTGCTCAGCTTTCTTCACAGTCCAACTCTCACATCCATACATGACCACTGGAAAAACCATAGCCTTGACTAGATGGACCTTTGTTGGCAAAGTAATATCTCTGCTTTTGAATATGCTGTCTAGGTTGGCCATAACTTTCCTTCCAAGGAATAAGCGTCTTTTAATTTCATGGCTACAGTCACCATCTGCAGTGATTTTGGAGCCCAGAAAAATAAAGTCTGACACTGTTTACACTGTTTCCCCATCTACTTCCCATGAAGTGATGGGACCAGATGCCATGATCTTAGTTTTCTGAATGTTGAGCTTTAAGCCACCTTTTCACCCTCCTCTTTCACTTTCATCAAGAGGTGTTTTAGTTCCTCTTCACTTTCTGCCATAAGGGTGGTGTCATCTGCATATCTGAGGTTACTGATATTTCTCCTGGCAGTCTTGATTCCAGCTTGTGCTTCTTCCAGCCCAGCGTTTCTCATGATGTACTCTACATATAAGTTAAATAAGCCGGGTGATAATAGCCTTGACGTACTCCTTTTCTTGTTTGAAACCAGTCTGTTGTTCCATGTCCAGTTCTAATTGTTGCTTCCTGACCTGCATACAGGTTTCTCAAGGGGCAGGTCAGGTGGTCTGGTATTCCCATCACTTTCAGAATTTTCCACGGTTTATTGTGATCCACACAGTCAAAGGCTTTGGCATAGTCAACAAAGCAGAAATAGATGTTTTTCTGGAACTCTCTTGCTTTTTCGATGATCTAGCAGATGTTGGCAATTTGGTCTCTGGTTCCTCTGCCTTTTCTAAAGCCAGCTTGAACATCTAGAAGTTCACGGTTCACGTATTGCTGAAGCCTGACTTGGAGAATTTTGAGCATTACTTTACTAGCATGTGAGATGAGTGCAATTGTGTGGTAGTTGAGCATTCTTTGGCATTGCCTTTCTTTGGGATTGGAAAGAAAACTGACCTTTTTCAGTCCTGTGGCCACTGCTGAGTTTTCCAAATTGCTGGCATATTGAGTGCAACACTTTCACAGCATCATCTTCCAGGATTTGAAATAGCTCAACTGGAATTTCATCACCTCCACAAGCTTTGTTCGTAGTGATGCTTTCTAAGGCCCACTTGACTTCACATTCCAGGATGTCTGGCTCTGAGTGGTCACACCATCGTGATTATCTGGGTCATGAAGCTCTTTTTTGTGCAGTTCTTCTGTGTATTCTTTACACCTCTTCTTAATATCTTCTGCTTCTGTTAGGTCCATACCATTTCTGTCCTTTATCAAGCCCATCTTTGCATGAAATGTTCCCTTGGTATCTCTAATTTTCTTGAAGACATCTCTAGTCTTTCCCATTCTGTTGTTTTCCTCTATTTCTTTGCATTGATCGCTGAGGAAGGCTTTCTTCTCTCTCCTCGGTATTCTTTGGAACTCTGCGTTCAGATGCTTATATCTTTCCTTTTCTCCTTTGATTTTCACTTCTCTTCTTTTCTCAGCTGTTATAAGGCCTCCTCAGACAGTCATTTTGCTTTTTTGCATTTCTTTTCCATGGGGATGGTCTTGATCCCTGTCTCCTGTACAATATCATGAACCTCTGTCCATAGTTCATCAGGCACTCTGTCTATCAGATTAGTCCCTTAAATCTATTTCTCACTTCCACTGTATAATCATAACGGATTTGATGTATTTGGAAGTAACAGAGATAATAATTTATTTTATCCTGGCCTTGAAATCTAGCTTAAACTCAGTGCATGCCTGTGTGCTTGCTAAATTGCTTCAGTCATGTCTGACTGTTTGCTACCATACGGACTGTAGCCCACCAGGATCTTCTGTCCACGGGATTCTCCAGGGAAGAATACTGGAGTGGGTTGCCACACTCTCCTCCAGTGGATCTTTCTGACCCAGGGATTGAACCTGTGTCTCCTTCGACTCCTGCATTGCAGGTGGATTCTTTACAGCCGAGTCACTAGGGAAGACCTTAAACTCAATATGTTATGTTTAAAACTTCAGGACCTAAATTTCAGGCGAGGTCCTTATGACATCTTCTTCATAAGAATCACATGAACTTGATGCCAGTATTTTCAAGACATTATGTTGAAGGGAACACAAAGCTTAAAATGTTGCTGCATCTTATGGTGGTTGACAGTAAGGCCTTACTTTGAATATTTCACTTGAAAACTATGTATTAGTGAAGTGTGTTTGATTTTCTTGAAATGTCTGGTGTTACATTAAGACCGCTAAACTCTAGCAACACTATAACTACTGTAATTTGATCTCAATTGGCTTCTTTGCAACTAGATTCAAAGTAGTTCACTTAGCCCTGCACATAACCATTAAACTGACTGTGTGAATTCCCTACTCAAAGAACTTCACTGGCTCCCCACTGCCTATTCAATGACAGAAATTCCTTAGTCAGGCATTTAAGTCCCTGTGCAATCCACAGCTCCCTTACATATTTCTTTGAGTGCAAACTAAATGATCTTGCTTCTTGTCTATCACCCGTCATTTCTGTTTCGTCATAATTTGCAATACTTTTCTTGACTGTATAACTTATAAAGTTTTATTGTATCAGATCAGATCAGTTGCTCAGTCATGTCCGACTCTTATATAGGATTAGGAAAATACAGAAAAGGGGAAAAAAAAAACAACACTTGCTCTTCTGCCACTTGAAGATTACTTCAAGTAGCAGAGATACACTTGATTTAATTAGTATTAAATCTTACATGTACAATTAATTAACATTAATTGCTGATATAGTAAGCACATTTGAAACTGTTGAATTAAGAGATTTAAAATCTGAATGCTGCATATTTGTCACTTGGTGATATTTGGGATGTTACACAATATTATTAATATATTACATAATATACACCTTTTGTGTGTATCTCTAATAGTAACTTGTAAATAAATTCTTGAAAATGGGATTACTGAATTACAAAATAAAAATGTTAAAACTTCAATTTTTTACCAACAACTTTGCCTGCAGAGAAGTCATACTGATTTAGCCTCTGAAAAGGCAAATGTGACATGCCCATTTCCCCAACCCTACTCATACATGTGGCGGCATCTGACATTTTAAATTTATGAGTATTTTATCATGGACTTTATTTTTATAGTACTATTAATGTATTTTTATTGATTTTAACAATCCCAACTTATATGTACAAATAACATTTTGTCATATATTGTGACATTACTCCCAATATTTTGTTTAAATTTTGCTATATTTCATAAAAATTTAAAAACATTTATGTAGTGGAGCTATGTCTTTTTCTTTTATAGATGTCTTCTTTATCATTATGCTTAGAAAATATTATAGGTAAATATTGACTTATACTTTTTCCTTTATATTTTAATAGCTATTAAAGTATTCTTGTCCTACTCTACAGACTAGGACACTGCTATTTCATATGTTGAGAGAGAGAAATACAGCATTATTGTCTTTCAAGAAAATTTAACCATTGTCTAGGTACTATTTAATAAGCTAATGGTTTTATTATTAATTTAATTATAAAATAAGTTCATATATATACAAATCTCTGTTTTTATTATTTTTGCATTATTACTTTCACTCTATTAATTATTCTTTCAGTAGTTCAGTGAATTTATATTTTGTTTGTATCCAATAATTCAGATCTAATCACTATTTCTCTTTCCAGGAATATCTATTATTCTTCACTGTTTAATGTTTTAGATTGAATTTAGAATCTTCACTTGCAGGGAGAAAACAATAAATAAATAAAAGTTTGACTGTTATTTTTTGTTTACTTTGAGAGATATAAAGGATAAATAAATGTGATAATTTGGGTGGTCAGAATAATTCTATTCTATTTGAAAGTGACTACTTTCATCTTTTAGAACTTTTAATTTTGTTATTTTATATGTAAAAACACAGATGTTAGAGCACATCTATTATCTGTGCTAGTTGTGTGTTAGTGTTGTTATTCAACAACAGTAATATTTCTGAAATTTAATGTTTTATATTTGCATATAATTCCATGTTCAGAATACGCTGAGTTATGGGTGTAGTTTGTCTACTTTATGTTTTTTTTTTTGTCTACTTTAAAGATGAGAAAGCTGAGGCTCAGAAGACCCTAGGTTTACAAAATCCAAATAAAATAAGAAAGGATACATTGCCCACCTGTGTACAGAGTCTGTAACTACTTTGGTTTGCAGCTGCTAAAAATCAGAGGTCCTGAGGTGTAATCTAGCAGTTTCACTGCTGCACTGTTCAAAGCCCCTGACAGTCTTCCTATTTTATGCATTTTAGCTGAAGTTCTGGAACACTTGCAGTGTTTTGAGTTTTTAACGTAGGAGAACGACTTTTGAAAAAGGACCTATCTCTCTTTTTATAAAAGAGAAGGCTTATAGAAAGTGACATAAGTAATATGACTACAATAGAAAGAAACATTCTTATAAAGACTGAGTATTGGGATGGAGACATGGTGGAGACTTAGAAGTTTTCAACTATTTTAACAGCATTGCTATTCCATAGCGGAGAAGGCAATGGTACCCCACTCCAGTACTCTTGCCTGGAAAATCCCATGGACGGAGGAGCCTGGTAGGCTGCAGTCCATGGGGTCGCTAAGAGTCGGACACGACTGAGCGACTTCACTTTCTCTTTTCACTTTCATGCATTGGAGAAGGAAATGGCAACCCACTCCAGTGTTCTTGCCTGGAGAATCCCAGGGATGGCGGAGCCTGGTGGGCTGCCGTCTATGGGGTCACACAGAGTTGGACACGACTGAAGCGACTTAGCATAGCATAGCTCTTCCATTGAAGCGTTCCATTCTATTCTGTAACAGCACTGGTATTCTTTTTAACAGTTATGGTTATCCACTGTTTCTTTTTATTCTTTTTGCAACTCTTTTTTTCCCCTTCATTGATGTTTACCCTGAGACAAAACTTTGTCATAACTAAAGATATTATAACATAAACCTAGAGTTAAAAATCAATAGATTATTCATTCTGGGCTGAAAATGCTCATTGAGTGATACACAAAAATATTAGCTAGGATTGCACAACAACAAATTCTTACCACATTTTAAAGTTATATTATTCTATACTTACATTTTCATTTCTATGGATACACTTAATGAAGATCATGGCATCTGGTCCCATCACTTCCTGCCAAATAAATACATGGGGAAACAATGGAAACAGTGAGATACTTCACTTCAATGGGCTCCGAAATCACTGTAGATGGTGACAGCAGCTATGAAATTAAAAGATGTTTGCTCCTTGGAAGGAAAGTTATGACCAACCTAGACAGCATACTAAAAAGCAGAGACATTGCTTTGGCAACAAAGGTCCATCTAGTCAAGGCTATGGTTTTTCCAGTGGTCATGTATGGATGTGAAAGTTGGACTCTAAAGAAAGCTGAGCACCAAAGAATTCATGCTTTTGAACTGTGGTGTTAGAGAAGACTCTTGAGAGTCCCTTGGCCTGCAAGGAGATCCAATCAGTCCATCCTAAATGAAATCAGTCCTGAATATTCATTGGAAGGACAGATGCTGAAGCTGAAACTCCAATACTTTGGCCACCTGATGTGAAGAACTGACTCATTTGAAAGGACCCTGATGCTGGGAAAGATTGAAGGCAGGAGGAAAATGGCATGACAGAGGATGAGATGGTTGGATGGCATCACCAACTTGATGGACATGAGTTTGAGCAAGCTCTGAGAGTTAGTGATAGACAGGGAAGCCTGGCGTACTGCAGTCCATGGGGTCACAAGGAGTCGGACATGACTGAGCAACTGAACTAAACTGAACTGAGCAGATAGGTGTATATCTATGTAGATTATATAAAGTATATATTAGTAATATATAATATTAGTAGTATATATAAATTATATACACATTTGTACATATATACTATATATAACATACATATATATATATGAGTGTATATATATATATATATTTAGAGGATGCTGAGTGAGAAAAATTTCACAATTTCCTACTTCACAGGCAACGTGCTTTTCAAATTGTTTAAGAAATCCTATTTTTAAAAAGAAATTGCTATTACATTGTATCTCAGAAGGAAAGATGAAATATAGAATCCCAGATTATTTACTATTTTAACATAAAATATACTTGCTTAGAGCTTCTCAGGTGGCGCTAGTAGTAAAGAACCCGCCTGCCAATGCATGAGATGTAACAGACAGGAGTATGATCACTGGGTCACAGATGCCCTGTGAGAAGAGCATGGCAACCCACTCCAGTATTCTTGCCTGGAGAATCCTATGGACAGAGGAGCCTGGCAGGTTATAGTCCCTAAGGTCTCAAAGAGTCGGACAGGACTGAAGTGACTTAGCACGCACACATGCACATATTTCCTTCTTTTTTCCCATTGTACAGAAACTGATTCAGAGAATGATAATTGTGTGGCAGTACATGCTGCAATTACAGTTTTTAATAACATGGTCCTGCTTGTAATCTTTTTGGAAAGTGAAAGTTGCTCAGTCATGTCCGACTCTTTGCGACCCCATAGACTATGCGGTCCATGGAATTCTCTAGGCCAGAATAATGGAGTGGGTAGCTTTTCCCTTCTCCAGGGCATCTTCCCAACCCAGAAATTGAACTGGGATCTCCTGCATTGCAGGTGGATTCTGTACCAACTGAACTATCAGGGAAGGCAATCTTTCTGGAATCATGGATGAAAAGTAGGATTTGGTGTTTGCTCTTTTGTTTACACAAGCAATCTCCAGGACTGGGTGACAGCAGTGGGGCTAAGGGTGAGGGAGAGCCTTGCTCTGGGGAGCTGAGAGGACAACACGCTGTCAGTGGTTCTTGGCTTCTGCTGGGAATGGTGCTTTTCCAGTGTGATGGACATGGTTAGGCCTCCACTTACTCTCTTCAGGAGTAAATCACAGATTCCATTCCTGAGGCACTTGGCACTCTAGAGAAATGCACCCATTTTTGTGTGATTACATTTCTTTCCCAGTGGTTTTTTCTCTTAGCTCTCTTTCTGTACTTCTCATTGTTCTACTTCTTTAGAGACCTTTTTCCATAGATATCCTGTGAGCAGACCAAAGTAACTAAAGAAGATGAGAAGGAATGAACAGTTTAGAGCAATTTTTAAGCCACCAAGGAAATATAATTCTCAAAGTATGTGCTGATATTAGAAGATGATAAGTGAGTGAGAGAAAAATCAGGCTGTGAAAAATCTCTGAGGTAGAATGGAACTGTTAAAAGAGCCTTTCTGAAAGAATTTTTGATAAAGCTGGGGTAACTTCAGTGATTACTTTTTAGCACTTATTTCTACAATTTTTCAGTTTCTTAGTACTAATTCTTATATTAAGAGTATCTCTTAATTACACACATGTAGTTCAAGATAGAAAAATTCCTTGCATTCCACTTTAATCAACTTTCTGTGATTCAAGATATAAACATTGCTAAGTGTCAGTTAGCTCTGCTTTATATATAGTGTGTGTGTCTGTGTTCAAGTAAAATACTGCACTTCAAGTAAAATCTAAATAATCAATATTAGCTGTGCTTTATATATATATATATATATATATTATATATTTATATATATATATATAGTGTGTGTGTGTGTTCATAAAATACTGTACTTCAAGTAAAATCTAAATAATCCCTGGTACATGATGAGCACTCAGTAAATTAGCTCATTATATTTTTACTAAAAGAATGTGTACCATTAGTTCCTAATCAATAGTATAATGAGGATTGAAAGAAGCCCATGGGTTATAATTTAATTAATTAATATGTCATGAGTTGTCTGACCCAAAATGCAGTCATGGCTGAAGCCCTGCCAGGTTCCATACGAACTGTGAGATAGGCACTAACGAAGATGTCAACTGCTTCAGAGGCAGGGGCAAAAGCCAGAGACTTAGTGACACATCTACTCTAATGTTTTCTTTTATTTTCTTTTAAATGTAGTTCAATGATTTAAAATCACTAGGGAGAGTGTGTTTGAACTCCTAGGTATGTGGAATAGATGTTATACAGTGCCATGGAGCACAGGGACCCATTATTATATTTCATTGTCTCTATTATTACCTGAGGGTAAGTGCAGGCAATAGAACAAGGTGTCAAGCTTACTTTTAACCTGTGCTAGAGGAAGGAGTTAGATGAAGGGTTGAAAGGTATTTCTAAGTTATTATCCTTAGAGACACCTCACTCACTGTCCCTTTGCAGCTGTAAGCGTGAATGTTATCTAGCCTGTAGTGTCAACCCCTCATATCAAATTCTACTTAGTCCTGTTGTGTTCTCCATGGGGCCTTTCACCTGAAAGCCTCTGTTTTATCTAATGCATTGTAAATGAGGGCACTCTTCCCACAGTGCAGTCTAGTCAGATGAATTGTGTTTGAAAACATAAACTCATTTCTGAATATTTAGAAAAAGTTATTTCTTTACATTATTTCAGTTAGAATATTCTGGATCAAATGTCAAATTTACTGACTACAGTATACTCCCTTAAAGTAAATATTTATGATTAAATGAATAAATGAATATTGGAATTCATTGATATTTACCTCATTTATTTGAAGTTTTTCAAATTTAATGACAGATTTTCAAAACCTCACTGACTTTTGACTTCAATTGATGGTTCCATGTGGGCCGCTTTAGTTACTAGACTTGTAGTATTTATAAAAGGGTGTAGAAAATATGGCCATTTAGATCTGTCAAGCCAAACATATTGGGTGAGTTCTCCATTAATCTTTCTTGTGACCCAAAAACAGGAAAGCTGAGGCAGGAAGCCAATGCTCTAAAAAGTCTAACTAATGGCCACCACAGTATTGACAGCACTCTCTGGTTTACATAAATTGATTCTATCCCATGGTGACTTTGTTGTTGCCTCTCTCTCTCTCCCTTTAGTCTCTAAGTTGTGTTGGACTCTTGCAACCCTATGGATGGCTCTTCAGTCTGTGGGATTCTCCAGGAAAGAATACTGGAGTGGGTTGCCATTTCCTTCCAAGGGGATCTTCTTGACCCAGGAATTGAACCGGGGTGTCTTGCATTGCAGGCAGATTCTTTACCAACTGAGCTTTGAGGGAAATTCTGTTGTTGCCTAGCTGACTAGAATGATTCGAGCAAGAGAAATGACAATTGAATCCACAGGTTTGGGTGTAAAATTTTAAGTTCAGAGGGTACAACTTGTGATCAGTCTTAACGATGAATTGCCTGACATTTATTTAGGGCAAATGCTTTGGGATCTCTTAAATACCTATTTTCCTTCTAGAAACAACTGGAACAACTAGTCAACTCATACAATTCACTTCTAGTCAAGAATAGGTTATCTTGTTTATATTTATTTGTCTTTTTTACTTTCTTACTTATACTGGTTTATTTGCTTTTAATGCAATATGTAGGCCTCTTTATTCTCATTTCCTAACAAAGATATTTTAACCATCATTCCCATCACCTAACGATAACAAATCTACTTCAAGTAAGAGCAGGTTGTGGAAATACAATTTTTTTTTCCTATCTCAAACTCTTTCTTTGTATTATTCTAATTAATTATTATTATTATTATTATTTTGCTAGAATTTTGGCATGAGGTAGCCACACAAACTATAAAGCCTAAAGAAAATTTTGGTGAAATAATCTTAACTGGAAACAGAATTTTGATAAATGATTTAAAAGTAATTTTGGACAATAAAATACACTATTTATAATAAGAAGAAGTAAAAAAAATGATACTTTATTTAGGAGACTTAGAAAAAGACCATCTTTAGTGCAGTAAAATTCTGATTTTTAAAAATTTTACTTAATTTTAGGAGGCATTTTCTCTAAGCATTTAAACATTTTTTAACATTGTATTATTTAATCCTAGATGCATAGAATTACAGAATTGGGCAATGCTTCAAAGTAAGCCCCATTACTTAATAGATGTGAATGCTCACAGATTATCATGATTCCGAGATAAGTATTCTGATATTCTCAAGTTAATATTTGTGCATTGCATACTATTTTCTAGCTTATTTAATTTGGTTTTTTAGAGTCATCTGTTCCTCCTGTATCTTTTGTTTTTGTTGTTTCTACTACTTGTATTTGTTTTTAATCTTGGTGATGTTACTATTTATGGTATTTCACTGATATGCTTAAGGATGAGAAATTATGTGATTGGTGTGTGTGTGTGTGTGTGTGTGTGTGTGTGTGTGTGTTACCAAATCTTCAAGACTGGCTTCTGAAGGAAGAGATACTTTACCTTCTGCAAATATTTTTAAAATATATTTATTCATAAATATGGAAAACACTTATCAACTTCACAAGGACGTTTTTGGGGTTATTGAATTAAAAAGCACTTTCACATTTATATAGTACTCTGAGGCCCTTATCTGATAATATCTCCCTGCAACAGTAAACTGCTTAGGTCCTTATTGGTTGTGCTTGTTGTTTCTATCAGTTCCAGGTGTATAGTTTTTCTTTATATCAAGAATTTATAGGTGCTTTTTACCTTAAAAATTTGCTTTGTAGGGGTTCCAGGATGTTAAAATTAAATTACTTTTTTATTTTACTGAAAAGAATAACTATATAACAAATGGTCATGAGAGTAGAAAGTTCACTTAATGGTAGATTACAGAAACTTTTTGCATTACCCTTGTCCTAGAGGCTCAATTCGGAGAAGGTAATGGCGCCCCACTCCAGTATTTTTGCCTGGAAAATCCCATGGGCGGAGGAGCCTGGTAGGCCACAGTCCATGGGGTCGCTAGAT
The DNA here is from genome assembly GCF_027580195.1 of Bos mutus. NCBI lineage: Eukaryota > Metazoa > Chordata > Mammalia > Artiodactyla > Bovidae > Bos > Bos mutus. The sequence goes on along the minus strand of NC_091628.1, from coordinate 40,336,230 downwards.
TCGGACATGACTGAGCGACTTCACTTTCACTTTTCACTTTCATGCATTGGAGAAGGAAATGGCAACCCACTCCAGTGTTCTTGCCTGGAGAATCCCAGGGATGGGGAAGCCTGGTGGGCTGCCGCCTATGGGGTCGCACAGAGTCAGACACGACTCAAGCGGCTTAGCAGCAGCAGAGGCTCAATTACTATCTTAACCATAACGAATCTCTTTTTTCTAAAAGTAAATGGCTTAAAAAAAAAAAAGTATTTTTTCATTTAAAAATATTCTTGTGCCTTGCATTTGGTAGTTTATTTTCCAATTGGTCCCTAAGGTAACTATTTATAATAATAGAGGTAAAATTCTTAAAACTAAATAAAATGAACTAAAAAGAGAAATTAGTAGGATAATATTTTATTAAACCTACATTTATATATTGAAAATATTCCAATTCTAAAATTCTTAGAAATTTTAACAATGATCCCAGTCATACATTTGATAATGAAAGTACTGAAAAATTATCTTCTCATCTTAAGTTTGCATAGTTTTAAAAAATAGACTTTATTTTTAGAACAGGTTTAGGTTCACAGCGAAACTGCACAGAAAGTACCGAGAGTTCTAATATCACATTGGTCTCATAAGCACAGTCTCCCTCACTACTACCATCCCACACGAGAGCTTTACAGATTTTTTACATTTACTATTAAAACAGAAGGAAAAACAGAGATGGATAAGTAGAGCAGTAACTCAAAATCTATACCACTACGATCTCAAATATGTTTGCTCTATTACATACTATTGTGATCTTTAGCCAGTAATATAAAAAAGAACTTCTGGTAAGAGAGATTAAAAACATCTAAAAGTTGCCTTTTAGCCAACCTATTGTAATTAATGAGGATCCTGTCCCTTGAGGTGCTGAAGATTCGTGTGGTATTGCTGAGAACTATATCCATCTAGGGGGAAATTATCTACAGAAAAGTAAATTCAGTTTTTCCATCTCTTAATTGGAGCAATGAGAATATATCCTAAGGAGATAGAATTTAAATAAAATGAATATTTTAAAATAAATTCTGAAATTCTTCTGAGTCTAAGAAATGGGATGTTTTTCAAATGATTTGGTAGAATTTTATCAGACATAACTAAAGTGACTTAGCGTAGCGTAATGTGTACATATATTATTTTTTCCCCCAAGACAGATTAAAATCTGTTATAGTACTTATGACAGTTTCATTCTTTACAATATATTAACAATTTTTTATAAAAAAAAAAAAAAAGTTGACTATTATGTGTTTCTCTTTACCAACATAGTCCACAAAATTTAAAAGGTTAGCATTTTTATTCCTTACAGATCATAAATAACTACAGCTTGAGCTCTGGCTCAAGGAATGGTGGAATGGAGGAATCAGATTTGCCTTTTAGTCTTTGGCCACCTCATGCTAAGAGTTGACTCGTTGGAAAAGACTTTGATGCTGGGAGGGATTGGGGGCAAGAGGAGAAGGGGACGACAGAGGATGAGATGGCTGGATGGCATCACTGACTCGATGGACATGAGTCTGAGCGAACTCCAGGAGTTGGTGATGGACAGGGAGGCCTGGTGTGCTGCGATTCACGGGGTCGCAAAGAGTCGGACACGACTGAGCGACTGATCTGATCTGATCTGATCTGATTTACCTTCTATCTGATTGTGGCTTTTTTGTATAAAGATTCAAACTGCAGTTATTTGGACCAGGTTTTATATAACAAACCCAACAGTTCATGATAAATAAGATACTGTCTGAGACCTTATTTTAGATTCATTTAGCCTGGGAAAAGAACTAATCATTTATTTTTGACAAAGATTTAATAGGTGACAAGTACCATGATAGCTACTTTGTGTACATTATCTCATTTAATCTTCCCAACAAGGAGCCCCATTAAAGTGAACTGAAGAGCAGAAAGCTAATCACATCTCTGAAGTCACACAGCTATGCATGGCAGAGGCAGAATTCAGTAAAATATACTGCCCTGATGATTAATTTGGTAGTGTTTTATCCTGGGAAAATATGCATCCTCTCTTTTGCATTGAAAGAGGTTATGAACTGTGTGATCTGACATTGTTTTTCTACTGTATCACTTACCACACATGTACATATGAACTGATCCTGAGGATCTTAAATATATTGCCTTTTAAAAATATAACACTGAATATCTTCTCTGAATTTGGCAATGATTTTAAATAATCCATGACTTTGAAATAATAACCAAGAAATCCTTCAAGTCCAAATGCAAACTGGAATAGTTCATGTACATTGAAGTGAATTTTATATCACCATATATAGTTTTTTAGGAAACTTGGAAAAACTTTTTGCACACAGCTGTATTCCATGCTGTCTGAGTAATTGGAATGCAAGCAACACTTGATTGAATCACACACAAGCCAAAGACTAATGCCTACTTCTGTGCTATTCATGCTTCAGTGAAGGTGGTAAAAATGAACAAAACAATTTGAAAGAATATTTGTCTTTTGGGGAAAAAACCCTCAAGCCTTTAACTCAAAATATATATGTCATAAGGAGAGCCAAATTTTTCGGTTTTCCCATCAGCTGAGGGAGACAACTTGATTTTCAACTAAGGATTCCTTTTCAGTTCTTAAAATATTATTGTTTTCTGATTTTAGTTTTGTGATTTTGGCCATATTCCAGGATGGGTAGCAAAACTGATAAGGCACGCTGAGGGTTAGATATCCTCAAGAACTGAATTCAGAACATGTGTAAGATTTGGAAATTGGATAGAAAAGATGCATGGTGCAAAGAACTGGCTTGACATTATACATTAGAGAGGGAGAGGAAGAGATTCATTCCTCTTTTATTAAGTGTGTTTATGTGGGCAAAATGAAGAAACAACAACAAAAATCAAGGTAAGAGTGTCTGAGGTCTTTTTTGGTAGAGCAACACAACAACGCTGGATATGGGTTTGTATCTTAGAATTCTTATGTCACCTCTGTCACATTAGGAAAGTTACTTAATCTTGATTCCGTCGTGTGTATAAAGAAACACAGGGTTTTTAAAGAATAGGAATCAGAGTTAAATACCACAAAATATCTCTAGCATAGAACAAACTGAATGCCTTCTGTAAATGTCTTCATTCTTTCCTTGTCTTATTAAACCATGGCTATAGCTTTGTTAATAAAACTACTTCGATTATATTAAGCTAATTCTAGCCTAGAGGTAGAAATGATAACATCAACAAGAAGGGTTTTGGGGTAAAAATTTTAGGTTACAGGAATGTGAAATTGAAATATGAGACATAAATAGGACAAACACTGAAATGCTTTTCACCAAGTGCTCTCACTAGTCCATCATTTGAATTCAAGTCCGTGATTCCTACAGTTATTACTGATGAATGTACTATTCTGCTCTTGAATACCTAGGGGCAGTTGAGTCCTTGCTTGGCAGTGGATTTCTTATGTTTAATATCACAGGTGTAGATTAATGGTGTATAAATATTTTCAATTATATTAGCAAATTATTTTTGTAGTCAATAGGAATCTATGGAATGGAAGTATTTAGGAAAATTCTTTTTCCACTTTCCGTTTCTCACTAAATACCCTTCCATATGTTGTGTATTTTCTCACACCTCATCTTCCAGTCTAAAGTCAGAAAATAAACTTACAAAGATAGGTTGAATAAATAATATTGGAACTAGATAGTTGATGGCAGCCCCATTTTATGGAACCCTTGTCTATAACTGTGGCCAGTCTACAGGCAGGTCTTGACTGCAGGGACTAGAATTTTTGAAAACTCTGCAGTACTTAAGTAAGTGCATTGGTCTAATGGAAGAAAGTGAAGAGGAACTAAAGGGCCTCTTGATTAAGAGCAAAGAGGAGAGTGAAAAACCTGGCTTAAAACTCAACATTAAAAAAAACTAAGAAAAAAAAAAAACTAAGGTCATGGCACCTGGTCCCATCACTTGATAGCAAGTAGATGGGGAAAAAGTAGAAACAGTGACAAATTATACTTTCTTTGGCTCCAAAATCACTATGGATGGTGACTGCAGCCATGAAATTAATTGCTCCTTGGAAGAAAAGCTATAACAAAATTAGACAGCATATTAAAAAGCAGAGACATCACTTTACTGACAAAGGTCCATGTAGTCAAAGCTCTGATTTTTCCAGTAGTCATGTAAGGATGTGAGAGTTGGACCATAAAGAAGGCTGAGTGCTGAAGAATTGATGCTTTCAAATTGTGGTGCTGGAGAAGATTTTTGAGAGTCCCTTGGTTTAAGGAGATTAAATCAGTCAATCCTAAACGAAATCAACCCTGAATATTCATTGAAAGGACTGATACAGAGGCTGAAGCTCCAATACTTTGGCCACCTGATGTAAAGTCAACTCACCAGAAAAGACTCTGACTCTGGGAAAGATTGAGACCAGGAGGAAAAGGGGGTGATACAGAATGAGATGGTTAGATGGCATCACTGACTCTGTGGACATGAGTCTGAGCGAATGCTGGGTGATACTGAGGGACTGAGAAACCTGGCAGGCTGCAGTTAATGGGATCCCAAAGAGTCAGAGACAACTTAGCAACTGAACAACACCAAATTGGTCTTCTAAAGAGAAAAAGAAGCAGGATATGCTAATTATCAGTCAAATTATTAGCATATTTTTATTTGATATCCAGTATTCCCATCCTGGAATGCAAAGTCAGGTGGGCCTTAGGAAGCATCACTACGAACAAAGCTAGTGGAGGTGATGGAATTCCAGCTGAGCTATTTCAAATCTTAAAAGACGATGTTGTGAAAGTGCTGCACTCAATATGCCAGCAAATCTGGAAAACTCAGCAAACACAGGAATGGAAAAGATTAGTTTCTATTCCAATCCCAAAGATAGGCAATGCCAAAGAATGCTCAACCTATTGCACAATTGCACTCATCTCACACATTAGTAAAGTAATGCTCAAAATTCTCCAAGTCAGACTTCTACAATATGTTAACCATGAACTTCCAGAAGATCAAGCTGGATTTAGAAAAACAGAGGAACTAGAGATCAAATTGCCAACATCCATTGGATCATTGAAAAAGCAAGAGAGTTCCAGAAAAAAACATCTATTTCTTCTTTATTGACTACACCAAAGCCTCTGTGTGGATCACAAGAAACTGTGAAAAATTCTTAAAGAGATGGGAATACCAGACCACCTGACCTGCCTCCTGAGAAACCTGTATGCAGATTAAGAAGCAACAGTTAGAACTGGACATGGAATAAAAGACTGGTTCCAAATCGGGAAAGGAGTACGTCAAGGCTGTATATTGTCACCCTCCTTATTTAACTTATATGCAGAGCACATCATGAGAAACGCTGGGCTGGAGGAAGCACAAGTTGGAATCAAGATTGCTGGGAGAAATATCAATGACCTCAGATATTCAGATGACACCACCCTTATGGCAGAAAGTGAAGAAGAACTAAAGAACCTTTTAATGAAAGTGAAAGAAGAGAGAGAAAAAGCTGGCTTAAAACTCAACATTCAGAAAACTGAGATCATGGCATCCAGTCCCATCACTTCATGGCAAATACTTGGGGAAACATTGGAAAGAGTGAGAGACTTTATTTTAAATCACTGCAGATGGTGACTGCAGCCATGAAATTAAAAGACGCTTACTCCTTGGAAGAAAAGCTATGACCAACCTAGATAGCATACTAAAAAGTAGAGATGTTACTTTGCCAACAAAGGTTCATCTAGTCAAAGCTAAGATTTTTCCAGTATTCATGTATGAATGTGAGAGTCGGACTGTAAAGAAAGCTGAGCGCTGAAGAACTGATGCTTTTGAACTGTGGTTTTGGAGAAGACTCTTGAGAGTCCCTTGGACTGCAAGAAGATCAAATCAGTCAATCCTAAAGGAAATCAGCCCTGAATATTCATTGGAAGGACAGATGCTGAAACTGAAACTCCAATACTTTGGCCACCTGATGCGAAGAACTGACTCCTCGGAAAAGACCCTGATGCTGGGAGAGATTGAAAGCAGCAGGAGAAGGGGACGACAGAAGATTTGATGCTTGGACGGCATCACCGATTCAATGGACATAAGTTGTACCATCTCCAGGCGTTGGTGATGGACAGGGAAGCCTAGTGTGCTGCAGTCCATGGGTTCGCAAAGAGTTGGACACGACTGAGTGCCTGAACTAAACTGAATCCCAGGAGTTTTTGTTTCATTCAGAACCCTGAGATTATAGATGACACTTTTGCTTTTGTAAAGACAATTTAAGTGAATCAACTTTTATTTTTAATCAGGCAGTGAAATTAAACTTCCCTTATAGCTAATTCCTTGGGGTTTCAAATGGTAATGCTTCTCTTTTGGGGATCAAATCATTCTTAGCTCAGATCTGACTAACGTAATACCGATACTGTGTAATTACTTAGTTTTGAAGTTACTATAGACTTTTTTTCTTTACCTCGTGCCGTAGTAGTCAGCATCACTTAATAGCTTAAATTCCAGTGAGTAAGTGAATCTGATGGCTGGTTGGGCCACAGAAATTTTGAAGCCAGCATGAGAAATAGATTCACATTGCCCACATGATTATTTTTCTGTAAGAAGCCTAACGATGTTGTAAAACTGAACATTACAGTTAAGAGTAAAAGCTCTGGCTCCTTGGATATTTCTCATTGTGCCTTTTATGGAAAATAAAATGAAATAACATAGGGGAGAAATCATGTGGTTTAGGGCTGTTGAGATGACAACTTTAGCAAACAAGATATGTTCCCATCAAGAAAGGCTGAATGGCATTACGCATTGAAACTGTCTCCTCAGTCAAGGGCATAAACCATGGTGAAAGAGTTATGACCACTGAAGTAGTTTGAATCTCTATGGGCCCTTAAAAATCTCATTTTTGCCTTTTCTCTTATGTCTTTGTCTGGATTCTAATAGCTCTACATACATCTAGGTACATTGTTATTGAGTCATTTTCTTTACAATTTGGTACAGGTTTAAAGAGGGAATTAGTAACAAATCATGATGTTGAATTTGACTTTGCTACAAATTGAATACTATTAATTTGTAGTATTAAAAGCAAAATATTGAAAGTAAAAGTCTGCTGATGGTGAAAGACTGGGATCACTTTCCATGCATATTTCATAAGATATATATATATATATATATAATTGATTTTTAATATAGATATTAAGTTATTTTAAATCCATAAAATAAGAGCAACCCAACTAAGGGACAAATGTCTTTGTTACATTAAAGGTAAGAGCACAGTGAAAATAAGCTTATTTAAAACTGACAAATCAATATAGAACAGCAAGTGAAATCAATGTAGAAACTATATAACTGTTTTTAACATATGTCTAAAATCTTCAGTGTTATTTTTGTATTTTAAATATAAGTGAAACATATTCCCTTTAAAAGATTATTTAAATAAAATATTATAAAATAACATATTTTGTAATATTATAAAATATTGTAAATAAAATAGCATAAACATCAGAAAATAATAAATATATTTAAATATCAGCCATTTTATTGGGAATGAAATCACATTAATTAAATGTATTTCTCATGAATTACTTGTGAATTGACACTGTAAGTGTTATCAGGAAACAATGATAAATTATCTAAGATACACCTGAGGCAATATTAACAGTAAATTCTTACCACAGCTTGAATCATGCTGTAGTGTTACATAATTTATTGACTTTTATATACACCTTGTAAAACTTGGTATGAGTATAAATATCTTCATTATGCAAATGAGGGAAGTTATTAAGGGTATAACAGGACTGGTTGTGTGATATTTCAATGGCAAGGATCTCACAGCATCAGTATAGTGTGTACTTGCAGGGATTCTGAAGTCACAATCATATTGGTTATAAGTAGAAAAATCATGTTTAAGTAACTTTGTATCTAATCTAAGTAGGATTTCAAATAAGCAGAAAAGATAACGATGGTGTAATAAAAAGAGTGGGATATTGATTCACAACCCTTGAGTTCATTGTATTTCCCTCTGGACTAGTAAGCCACAGTTTTCAAAACCTTTAAAGACAATAAATATTAATATCATCTTCCCTTTGATGTATGATAGTCATATAAGTTGATGTGTATGTTTTGTAAACTACACAGCAGATACAGATATTGATTTTTGATTCTTTCTGTATCTATTAATTATCCTGGAAAAGCAGAAGTTAATAAGAAGTATTAAAAATCATTGAAATCCTGCTGCCTAAAATTGATCCTGTAGTCATTCTATTTCTCAAATTACTTTTGAAATGTAGGGCATTTGTTCCTGAAATCTGATTACGTTCAGTTCAGTTCAGTCGCTCAATCATGTCCAACTCTTTGTGACCCTATGGACTGCAGCATGCCAGGTGTCCCTGTCCATCACCAACTCCCGGAGTTAACTCAAACTCATGTCCCTTGAGTCAGTGCCATCCAACCATCTCATCCTCTGTCGTCCCCTTCTCCTCACACCTTCAATCTTCTCCAGCATCAGGGTCTTTTCCAATGAGTCAGTTCTTCACATCAGGTGGAAAAAATATTGATTTCAGCTTTGGCATCAGTCCTTTAGGAAGGACTGGCTGGGTCTCCTTGCAGTCCAAGGGATTCTCAAGAGTCTTCTCCAACACCACAGTTCAAAAGCATCAATTCTTTGGTGCTCAGCTTTATTTAGAGTCCAGCTCTCACATCCATACATGACCACTGGAAAAACCATAGCTTTGACTAGATAGAACTTTGTCAGCAAAGCAATGTCTCTGCTTTTTAATAAGCTGCTTAGGTTGGTCATAACTTTACTTCCAAGGAGCAAGTGTCTTTTAATTTCATGGCTGCAGTCACCTTCTGCAGTGATTTTGGAGCCCCCAAAAATAAAGTCTCTTACACTTTCCATTGTTTCCCCAAGTATTTGCCATGAAGTGATGGGACCAGGCACCATGATCTTAGGTTTCTGAATGTTGAGTTTTTTTTTTTTTCTGGAAAATGAATTATTTTTATTTTTATTATTTATTTATTTATTTATTTATTTTTTAAATTTTATTTTATTTTTAAACTTACATAATTGTGTTGAGTTTTAAGCCAACTTTTTCACTCCCCTCTTTCACTTTTATCAAGAGGCTCTTTAGTTCATCTTCACTTTCTGTCATAGGGTGGTGTCTTCTGCATATCTGGTTATTGCTATTACTCCTTGCAGTCTTGACTTCAACTTGTGTTTCATCCAGCCCAGGGTTTTGCATGATGTACTCTGCGTATAAGCTAAATAAGCAGGGTGACAATACACAGTCTTGATGTAGTCTTTCCCTATTTGCAACCTGCCTGTTGTTCCATGTCCAGTTCTAACTGTTGCTTCCTGACCTGCATACAGATTTCTCAGGAGGCAGGTCAGGTGGTCTGGTATTCCCATCTCTTTAGGAATTTTCCAGTTTGTTGTGATCCACACAGTCAAAGGCTTTGATGTAGTCAATAAAGCAGAAGTATATGTTTTTCTGGAACTCTCTTGCTGTTTCAGTGATCCAGCTGAAGTTGGCAATTTGATCTCTGGTTCCTCTGCCTTTTCTGGAATGCGAGTATACCTGTGGCAGATTCATTTTGATATTTGGCAAAACAAATACAATATTGTAAAGTTTAAAAATAAAATAAAATTAAAAAAAAATAAATTCAGGTTGAACATCTGTAAATTCAGGGTTCACGTACTGTTGAAAAAGTTGGCTTGGGGAATTTTGAGCGTTACTTTACTAGTGTGTGAGATGAGTGCAGGTGTGCAGTAGTTTGAGCACTCTTTGGCATTGCCTTTATTTGGGATTGGAATGAAAACTGACCTCTTTCAGTCCTGTGGCCACTGCTGAGTTTTCCAAATTTGCTGGCATATTGAGTGCAGCATTTTCACAGCATCATCTTTTAGGATTTGAAATAGCTCAGCTGGAATTCCATCACCACCACTAGCTTTGTTCATAGTGACTGTTCCTAAGGCCCACTTGACTTCGCTTTCCAGGATGTCTGGCTCTAGGTGAGTGGTCATACCATCGTGATTATCTGGGTTGTGAAGATCTTTTTTGTATAGTTCTTCTGTATATTTTTGCCACCTCTTCTTAATATCTTCTGCTTCTGTTAGGTCTATACAATTTCTGTCCTTTATTGTGCCCATCTTTGCATGAAGTGTTTCCTTGCTACTGCTGCTAAGTCATTTCAGTCGTGTCCGACTCTATGCGACTCCATAGACAGCAGCCCACTAGGCGCCCCCCCCGTCCCTGGGATTCTCCAGGCAAGAACACTGGAGTGGCTTGCCATTTCCTTCTCCAGAAGTGTTCCCTTGGTATCTCTAATTTTCTTGAAGAGACTTATAGTCTTTCCCATTCTATTGTGTTCCTCTATTTCTTTGCATTGATCACTGAGGAAGGCTTTCTTATCTCTCCTTGCTATTCTTTGAAAGTCTGCATTCAAATGGGTATATTTTTCCTTTTCTCCCTGTTGTTTGCTTCTCTATTTTCTCAGCTGTTTGTAAGGCCTCCTCAGATAACCATTTTGCCTTTTTGCAGTTTTTTCCCCCTTGGTGATGGTCTTGATCCCTGCCTCCCGTGAAATGTAATGAACCTCTGTCCATAGTTCTTCAGGCACTCTATCAGATCTAATCCCTTGAATCTATTTGTCACTTCCAGTGTATAATCATAAAGGGTTTGATTTAGGTCATACTTGAATGGTCTAGTGGTTTTCCCTACTTTCTTCAATTTAAGTCTGAATTTGGCAATAAAGAGTTCTTAATCTGAACAACAGTCAACTCCCTGTCTTATTTTTGCTGACTGTATAGAGCTTCTCCATCTTTGGCTGCAAAGAATATAATCAATATAATTTCGGTATTGACCATCTGGTGATGTCCATGTGTAGAGTCTTCTCTTGTGTTGTTGGAACAGTGTGTTTGCTATGACCAGTGTGTTCTCTTGGCAAAACTCTACTAGCCTTTGTCCTGCTTCATTCTGTACTGCAAAGCCTAATTTGTCTGTTATTCCAGGTATTTCTTGACTTCCTACTTTTGCATTCCACTCCTGTATAATGAAAAGGACATCCTTTTTGGGTGTTAGTTCTAGAAGGTCTTGTAAGTCTTCATAGAACCCTTCAACTTCATCTTCTTCAACATTACTGTTCAGGCGTAGACTTGGGTTACTGTGATATTGAATGGTTTGCCTTGGAAACGAACAGAGATCTTTCTGTTGTTTTTGAGATTGCATCCAAGTACTGTATTTGGACTCTTCTGTTTATTATGTTAGAATGTTAAAAATATGAAAATTAAAGTAAAAATAAAGAAAAAACTGTCACATTCTTTAGCATGTAAGCTAAAATCTGTAGATAATAGGAATAGAATAACATTGCCAGCAAGTCCTACAAGTCTTGGCAATCTACATAGTCAACAAAACGTGATAATATTTGTAGTCAGAGTTTCATAAAGTTTAGCTTTTTAAATTTCTGACAGTATAGATTTCAGTTTGCAAAATCTACACTGTATTAGCTTCCTCTGTTGCATTTTTCATGAAGATTTTCATGTAGATAAAACATAGACTATATTTTGAAATTCAATTTTATGTACATCATAATATTTAAGTCATTTAAATAAAGAACATATGTGATTTTAAATTCCACTGCACCAAAGGGATATAGAATTTATTTAAATTAATATTTGACTTCAACCATGTTATGAATTAACAAATTTATTGGGGGAGGAATAAGTGAAACATTTTAGGAAGCATTCAAATGAGAAAGACAAAAGATTTGATTTTTCCAGTAGTTATGTAAGGATGTGAGAGTTGGACCATAAAGAAGGCTGACTGCCGAATAATTGATGCTTTCAAACTGTGGTGCTGGAGAAGACTCTGGAGAGTCCCGTGGACTGCAAGGAGATCCAACCAGTCAATCCTAAAGGAAATCAGCCCTGAATTATTCATTGGAAGGACTGATGCTGAAGCTGAAGCGCCAATACCTTGGCCACCTGATGTGAAGAGCTGACTCACTGGAAAAAACCCTGATGCTGGGAAAGATTGAATGCAAAAGGAAAAGAAGGCAGCAGACGATTAGATGGTTAGCTTCACCAATTCAGTGGACATGAATTTAAGCATACTCTGGGAGAAAGTGAAAGACAGGGAAGCCTGGCATCCCGCAGTCCATGGGGTCGCAAAGAGTTGGACACGACTAAGGGACTGAACAACAACGATCATATATAACATCAAGATTCAGGAAAATACAATGAAATTCTCAAAATAATGGGACATTTTTAGTTCTGCACTGTCTCTAATGTTAAATAATTTCAGTGACGGTTCTTGAATTAGGCTCTACTGGTTCTATACGTTCCTAGCCACATGACATAGGTTAAGTGACCTAACCTGCCTGAGAGTCTGTTTCTTCATCTATGAAACTGTACCCATCTCAAATTATTCATAAGAGATAATGAGCATCTAAAATGTGATTGATTCAAGCTGTTTGAAATATATTCTCAATAAAATTCTTCTGCATTCCAGACCTTCATTGTGATTTTACACAACCTGTGCTTTTATAGCTGTTATTGGTTAATTCCATCACTGCTATATTTTCCTCTTCATTTTGTACAACATTCTTCATTCACCCTCCAGTGAACTTATAAATTCCTAACTTATAAAAGTACCTGCCCTGTGGTAATCACATAGTAATCATTAAAGAAACAAGTATTGTCATTATTTTTCACTTCAATGCAGTAGTATGCCTTATAATAGCCTTTGAATCTAAATCTTTATAGTCAAAAAAACATACTCATGAATGAAATTTTACACAATATCCTAAATTTTTCCTAGTAAAAGTGTTGTCTGGGGACCAGAAGCATTAGAATCACCTGGAAACTTGTTAGAAATGCAGGCAATTGGGTCCCACCCCAGAAGTAATGAATCAGAATCTGTATTTTCATGTTGCCATAGATGATTCATGTAACGGCCCTTGAACAATATGGGTTTGAACTGCAAGTATATAGTACGTATTAAAATTTGAGGACTGCTTTAAAACATTTTCTTCTAATTGTAGCCTTCAATAGTAATCATTTAATCCATTAATTCAGCAGATATTTAGCAAGTGCATTTTTTTTTAATTCTTCTATTCTAATGGTTTGAGGTTATGGTCAATTGCAAAGAGGTAAAGTCAGTTTGGAATGACTATACTAAGATCTTGGCAGACAAGTTAGCATCTTAACTCTGTCTAGGGGAGTGGTCACAAAAGAATTAAGAAATATAAGGAATGACAATTCAATGTATTTGGTCTATGGAAACTGTGCCCATTATACTTATGGGTACACTAAAAACTTTAAGAACAAGTCGGGTAAAGAAAATGACACTCAAAATGAACTCTTTACTTATTGCCCAGGAATAGCTCAGAATATTTTAAAAAAGATATATAAAAAGAAGTTGTAATATAGGTAAATGTAAGGGAAAATATTCTTGTTCTAGAGGATCCACTATTTGATCAAAGAGATCCTTTCTTTGTATATTTAGAATAATTTTATTTATAACTGTAACTAGGTAATTATATTTCAGAAGCTGGTTATTTGTCATAGTATAACATTTTATAAAAAGAAATGACAAAATTTTCACAAAACTCTGTGTTTCTTTAAGGCAGAATACAATGTGTTTATCCTTATATCTTCATGTCCTTATATTATACATGTATAAGATATATGTCAGAGAAGGCAATGGCAACCCACTCCAGTACTCTTGCCTGGAAAATCCCATGGACAGAACAGCCTGGTAGGCTGCAGTCCATGGAGTCGCTAGGAGTCGGACACGACTGAGCGACTTCACTTTCACGCATTGGAGAAGGAAATGGCAACCCACTCCAGTGTTCTTGCCTGGAGAATCCCAGGGATGGGGGAGCCTGGTGGGCTGCTATCTATGGGGTCGCACAGAGTCGGACACGACTAAAGCAAGCGACTTAGCAGCAGTAGCAGCAGTAAGATATATGTTCAAAAACAATTGTTAGATAAAAATGTATTGGATAGAACTTGACTGAGGCCTTTGAATTCATTCAGGAAACACATAAACTTCTTCAGATGAATCACTGCTGTCTCGTCACTGAGGGAAGTACAGTTGAGGTAACATATCTTGGGCTTGTAAAATAAATAGCAAACTCAGAAAAAGCCAAATAAAAATACAATCTTACATAAACAGGCAATTATATTTCTGTACTTGTATATAATTAAAGTGGGGAAAAAAAGAAAAATGATGTTTGAATCTCTAATTATATATCCTTCACACATACTATTTTTTTTGTTATAGTATTCTGTCTCTGAGTGTGGAATTGGATATTAGAAAATTATGCATACATTATTAATAATCTTTACTCTTTCTCTTTTTAGCATATGTAGTCTGAAACTGTCTTAAAATTTCATTAGTGAAAAACTTTTGGATAAAGTCAGTGAATACACAAGAAAAATAGAAAAGAAAATAGAATGTTTACTTATAAACTTTTACATGAAGTAAATTTTGTCATCTCTTTTAGTTACATTTTTTTAATCTTAAGAGTTATTATTCTAAGCCTTCTCCATGCCACAAATTAAATATGACTCTATTAATAATATTAGAAATACTAGAAATATTAATTCAAGTGTCAGAGACTTGAGTGACAATCATTGATTTCCTTACAATGCTCTTTTGGTTAAAATAAAGATAGAATTGTATTTTTGAAGTGCTCAATAATATTTTAAACATATATGTGATAAAGCAACAGTGTTTAAAACTCCAGTTTTCAACTCATGCACTTTAACCCTGATGTTGTTTATTCTTCAAATTATTAAACATTTTCTTTTCTGTTAGATGAAGTGACAATTATATTATTTGTCTTTTATTAGCTCTTCTTAAGACCTCCTAAGAAAAAGTGAAAACTCTCCCTCTGCAGCAGAGAACAAGTTGGCCAGTTTGTCAAAATTTTAAACATCACTAGTTGAAATATTCTACTTATCAGAGTTTTCTTATGACATCTGCCAAAAATTTAAGTTATTTTACATCTATATTACAAGGAAAAAATCTAGAAGGAATCAGAGGGAAAAAATTGTCACTGTTGAATTATCCATGCGTATATTGTTGGCACATAGTAGATGCTTGATAAAATTTGTTGAATGAATAGATGGCCTATGGACTAATCTCAATTTAGGATTATCTAAACTTGTTTGCATACTGACTCTAGAAGCTGGGTAAAACTTAACTTCAGTCTAAAATGATTTGAGAGCCAAGACACATGTGTTAATGTAGTGTATTAAACAACACTGTGACCTCATCCACGAACTAGAGATAAATGTCACATCAAGCCATTCAAGCAGAAATTCTTGTTCTTTAGGCAGTAACTCTGGGAGGGGAAGAAATGATGAAATAGATCAAATCCCCTATCTTTCACATTGCAGAGTAGCTGCAATTCCTAATAGTAAGGCTCAGCAGCTTTTGGGCTGATCAGGCTATTTTGGTGCTTTATCAAGAGAAAATTTTGACAGTCTTGGCTTGCAATTTAACCTCCTTCAGAACTGTTACAATCTGGTGGGGGAATATCCACAGAATACTAAACATCTATCTTATTTTACAACCAGCCATTCTCTCATAAATAATAGCTGTATTTCATGCATGATCCTTTTTGTTCTGTTGCTGCAGAAGCAGCCAAGTAGGCAACAGAGGAAGCAAAAGTAAACTAACATATTCCCAGTTCTCTTGCCATCACTGATGAAAATGTCTGTTATGCTTATGATGATCCAAAAGACATCACAAGAAAAACCGTGCTGGTTCATGTTTTGTAAGGAAAGTGTGTGTAACAGGAGGATGGGACATGGATGTTCAATGTTTGCCTATTGGAAAGAACAAAGCTTGTATGGGAAATGTGTCATAGCTCCCAGGCACGATGCAGTTCATGGACACTAAAAGATGAGCATTTAAAATATTTTAACACCCAGAAGTTGCATTCACCATTTATGTTCTAGTAATGGTTGAATTACTTAGTATATTAAAATCTATTTCTTAAGGAAGATTAGAAAGTATAAACCTTTCTCTCTGTAGATTAGAATGAAATTGGGTTTCAACATATTTGTAAAATTGGTACTAAGAAGATTTATGCTTGTATCCTTTAATCTTTGCTCTCATAAAGCATAGCAAATTCTTTTTCAGGCCTAAAACTTGAAAGCCTAGTGGAAGGTTTTAGCACAGGCACCAGTAAAGCCTCTTCCTTGAGATACGGGCTGTCCTGGTGTTGGATACTAGAATCTTAAAAATGGTTGTGCTGGCTGAAACCATGCAGGGAGATCTTAAAAACTGTTGGGGGAAATTACAGTTATTCTGTCACCTTTAAATTTTTTTAAAAAAACATTGAAAATCCTCTTCCTGATAATTATATATATATGGAAAAGAGCAAATAGTAAAACTAATATTTATTTAGTACTCTATAATTTAAAACGTGAGAAACATTAAGAATTATTTTATTTCTTTGTAAAGACACTTATCAAGAGTAGTTTAAAATAGTGCTTGCCCTTTTTTTCTCATCATGTAATTTGCAGTATGGAGCAAGCATCCTTTCTATGCCTTTGTAAATTGCCATACTACTTTCTAAGTTTGAATCAGCTAGCAACATTTTATCCTTTCAGTGTTCTGAGATATTTCTGATAGTTCGATTATTGTGATGTTTTTGCTAGAGTCGCTTTTTCTGGGAAATCATCTCTCTTTTTGTCACAGCCAATTTATTAGGTTATGTCAGTAACTTTGCCTCCATTAAATTCTCTTGGCTGCAGATCTAAAGTCTGTTTAACAGAAATAGGATCAACATTCCCACACTGTTATTTCTTCTATAATTCACATTTATTCTATCCTAGTTTTTCCTGCAATGGTAGCTCTCTATTTTTTGTTTCTTTGCTGCACTTTCATCTTTGTTGGCTAATTACCTCTTTTTATTATCCTCTTTTGTAAAATATCCTATAGGTTTATCACCTAATACAATATACATATTATGCTGCTGCTGCTGCTGCTAAGTCGCTTCAGTTGTGTCCGACTCTGTGCAACCCCATAGACGGCTCCCCCGTCCCTGGGATTCTCCAGGCAAGAACACTGGAGTGGGTTGCCATTTCCTTCTCCAATGCATGAAAGTAAAAGTGAAACTGAAGTCACTCAGTCGTGTCCGACTCTTCGTGACCCCATGGACTGTGGCCCACCAGGCTCCTCCGTCCATAGGATTTTCCAGACAAGAGTATTATTATGCAAACACTTGTAAATACAATGTTGCTGCCATGTGGCAGATTTAAGGTTTGTTTTTTAGAATTTTCTGGATTTTTTTAAATTTTATTTTATTTTTAAACTTTACATAATTGTATTAGTTTTGCCAAATATCAAAATGAATCCGCCACAGGTATACATGTGTTCCCCATCCTGAATATTTTTTTTGATCTGCATTTGGTTGAATCCAAGGATGTAGAACCTGATGACAGGGAGAGCCAAAGGCATATGCTCTATAGACTATGCATTTTCAATGAAATGCCAAGATTGTTCACTGATACATAGTAATATGTGAACTGGACAGATAGCAGCAAAGTTTGTACTGTGTAACTGTACAAAAGGTATATGAGCCACTATTAATACACTGTGGTAACTAAAATTTGAACCCTATTTTTGGTGTTATCTTACTAAGCCCTTGTAACTACAATTTAGGCTTCCCGTGTAGTGGAAGTGTAAAGAACCCACTTGCCAAAGCAGGGTACATAGACACATGGGTTCAGTCCCTGGGTCAGGAAGATCCCCTGCAGGAGGGCATGGCAATCCACTCCAGTATTCTTGCCTGGAGAATCGCATGGTCAGAGGAGCCTGGCGGGCTACAGTCTGTAAGGTCCCAGAGTCAGATGTGACTGAAGCGACCTAGTATACACGCATACATTTTCTATATGTATGTGCTAATAAGCCTGCCTGTATAGATAATTGGTTAATAAGTTACATAATTTAAGATGATTTATACCTAAATGATAAGTTATTTTAGGTTCTTTATCGAAAAGGAAAACATTAAATGGTCTACAGTGGAGGTATGTTTTGTTTTCATCCACAGTTATATTGTACAGAATTTGCCTAAATGGAATTTGCCCTTCATGATGAAGATGGTTTGACTTGGCTAGTAGGCTGCTTTTGGGTCAAGGTGTTTTTTTTTTTCTTCTTCTTCAACCTTTATATTGTGGAACTTCATATGAACAAATCACCTATAGAGACCGTGAGGTTCTGGGACATTCATTCTTGTTCACTAGGTTAACAAACACTAATTTATATCTGGAGCTTTAGCTACTGTAACTAGTCATCGGCATCTGGAAGAATATTTGGACAAGTTCATTCAGTCAAGGGATGAACACATTTCTTGGAATGTTGCAAAACAAAACATAATAAGAATTAAAGTATTTTTTTCAATGAATAAGTTTATTCAAAAATTTGTTTCTCCGAATTTGAGACATATGTCTCTTTAGATCATGAAAAGTGAAAAAGTGAAAGTTGCTCAGTTGTGTCCGACTCTTTGCGACCCAATGAACTATACAGTCTGTGGAAATCTATAGGCCAAAATATTGGAGTGGGTAGCCTTTCCCTCCTCCAGGGGATCTTCCCAACCCAGGGATCAAACCCATCTCCCACATTGCAGGTAGATTCTTTACCAACTGGGCTATTAGGAAAGCCCCATTTGAATCATTACTTGAATATTGACAAATTTTGTTTCTAATGCTTATTTGTCAACAATGCATATTATTGACCAGACTTAATTTATTTTTTAACTCATCCTTTATAAATACTTGAACTTTGTTGTTCCTATAGCAATATTCTGCACATATTTGAAAATAGTCAGCACATAGTAGGTACATATTAAATATTTCTTTATCTTTTCTGTTCCTCTCATTAGTTATTTTTGCTATTTTTGTTGATAATCTCACTTTAAGAACATTCAGTGTTGCTCCTTGTAGAGATTAGATTTTCAGGGCAATATTTGCAAATCACCACCTGGATTAGTTTTGTACTGGGAACAGTTGCATCAAGAAGCCATTTAATATTGTTAGGAGTAAGTCTTCATTCATAGGATGAATATTTCCCCTTAAAGAACAACACAGAAAGTGGTATCCTTACATTTGATCCCCAACAGGAGGATATGTTTTAATAACACGTGTAGCTTCTCGTCAGTAAATGCACTCTCACTTGTAAATTAAATGACAAAATGCACCAGGAACTAGTTGGGTATTAACTTTTAATACAAGTCCTACATTTAGATGAAATTTTGGATGGGTTGGAAAATTAAAACAGACTACAAATCTCTTTTAAACTAAATTGTCACTCTGTTTCAAAATGAGTGTTCCCACATCATGCTAATAAACTGTACTGTGTCATGTTTATGTTTGAAATCTCATAGGGCTGATTTCAAAACAGCTCTCTCTGGTGGTACACAGATGCAACTCTCAAAGTATTTTATTAACACCGTGTTCCATTTAAGGAGTCCTTTGTGCTCTGTGCTCTTTTTTCTGCTGACCATCTCCTTGTCAATTTTTTTTCCCTCTTATTTCTGGATGATCAACACTTTTGACATAAAAAAAAAAAAAAAAATTGGGTTCATGAGGTCTCATAAGAATAATTAGTAATGGAAAGCTATAGTGCTGATTATTTTCCTGTAACTCTCTGAGTATACATTATTTTAAATTGTTGGAATTTCCTTTTCCCAGTTGTAAGCTAATTTTTAAAATTAATATGTAGATCCTCTTTTCTTAATAATGCTAGTGACACACATTTTTTGTTGCTCTATCTAATTACTTATTTAAGGCTGATATAAGAATACCTCCCACAAGACATCACTAATTGTACCTAACCCAGTTATTTCTAGACTGACTTTTGTTATTGTAACATGATTAAAATATCACATTAATTATGCAGAACTTTATAAAATGGAACTCAACAGAGGTAATAAATGCATATTAATAATACCTAAGTTATTAGTCTATATATTTGGTTGAATGAGATGCAGAATATATTTTCAATTCATAGAAATTAACTGTACATTATATATGATAGATGCTGGGAGAAATATCAATAACCTCAGATATGAAGATGACACCATCCTTATGGCAGAAAGTGAAGAGGAACTAAAAAGCCTCTTGATGAAAGTGAAAGAGGAGAGTGAAAAAGTTGGCTTAAAGCTCAACATTCAGAAAACTAAGATCATGGCATCTGGTCCCATCATTTCATGGAAAACAGTTGGGGAAACAGTGGAAACATTGTCAGACTTTATTTTTGGGGGCTCCAAAATCACTGCAGATGGTGATTGCAGCCATGAAATTAAAAGACACTTACTCCTTGGGAGGAAAGTTATGACCAACCTAGATAACATATTAAAAAGCAAAGACATTACTTTGCCAACAAAGGTCCATCTAGCCAAGGCTATGGTTTTTCCAGTGATCATGTATGAATGTGAGAGTTGGACTGTGAAGAAAGCTGAGCACTGAAGAATTGATGCTTTTGAACTGTGGTGTTGGAGAGGACTCTTGGGAGATCAGTCCTGGGTGTTCTTTGGAAGGAATGATGCTAAAGCTGAAACTCCAGTGTTTTGGCCACCTCATGCAAAGAGTTGACTCATTGGAAAAGACTCTGATGCTGGGAGGGATTGGGGGCAGGAGGAAAAGGGGATGACAGAGGATGAGATAGATGGCTGGATGGCATCACCGACTCGATGGATGTGGGTTTGGGTGAACTCCGGGAGTTGGTGATGGACAGGGAGGCCTGGCGTGCTGTGATTCATGGCATCACAAAGAGTCGGACACGACTGAGTGACTGAACTGAACTGAACTGATATATGATAGCTTTGGGACCAGGGACCAGGTTGATCACTCAAGGTCTACTTTAATAAAAGGTACAGAGAAAGCTTCTGACATAGACATCAGAAGGGGGATGGAGAATGCCCCCCTAGCTATTCTTATCAAGACCTTACATACTTTTTTCAGACCCACTTCCATAACATACATCTTAAGTTAACAAGATTAGAATGAACAATAGAAAGATCTTACCAGATCCACTCCCATAGAAAAGAGAGAAAGTGAAGTTTCTCAGTTGTGTCAGACTCTTTGTGACCCCGTTAACTGTAACCTGTTAGGCTCCTTCGTCCATGAGATTCTCCAGGTAAGAATACTGGAGAGGGATACATTTTAAGATGACAGGATTATTCAGAAGGTGCTTGCTAAGGAGAAACATGTCTTCGAGCAAGATACATTGTTATATTGACTAAGACAAAGCAATGTAGAAAAGAACTTTTGTCCTTTTCTCCTTGAGAGACCCAGACCCCTTTCTCCTCCTTGGGAACCCTGGACTTCTTATCAACCTATCTAGGAGTTGACTCTCATTTACAGTTATTTTCTTTAATCTTGTCCAACTAAAAACAGGGAAAAAATTTAAGGTTAACCAGGATTCAAAAATCCTTTCCTTTAATTTTATTTTAGCTTCATAATCTAATTTGAATTAGTATTTGGTACATTGGAAAGTTCCAGAGATATTCTAATTTTTTTGGACTTGAGTTTTCATTTAACAAAACAAGTAGAAATGAATGTTTGGAAAACTAAAGTTTTAGGAGAATTTCCTAGTGGTTAAGTGGTTAAGACTCTCAGCTTTCAATGCAAGGGGCTGTGGTTCCATCCATGGTCTGGGAACTATTACATCTTCTTTATCCATTCACATCTTCTTTATCTATTTATCTGTTGATGGACACTTAGATTGCTTCCATACCTCAGCTGTAATAAATAAGACTTCTGTGAACACTGGGGTGCATGTTTCAGTTTGAGTTAGTGCTTTTATTTTTAATATATATATATATATATATATATATATATACACACACACACTCACTTGTGGAATTTCTGGGTTATCAAGTAACAGGGATGATAAAATACCATTTATAAATATGAATTTTTAATTAAGCATGTTTTTCTCCAAATGATTTCTGAAAAAAAAAAATGGAAATCTGGAATAAGTGATGATAGAACATAAGGAAATAAAATAAGTGGTGAAGACATGATTTAAACAATTAAATCATGACTCAGGGGAATATTAAGCAAAGTGTGTGAATGTAAAGGACCTAAGGTATGTCTTGTCAGAACGCAAACAGCATCTCTAATTAAATGAAAGTTAAGAAAATCTACAGAATGAAAATGGTTGAAGTCCAGTCAGTCACCAGGAAACCCTCAAAAATAGCATAGAAACATTATATTTCAGATATTAATAATATATTTAATAATGAATATGGGATAGGGTTTTACTGTTTTATAAACAGAAGACTTTTGTACTGATTTTTGTACTCTGTACTACAGTACAGAGCAGAGTATACAGATTAGATTTGTAGGGTTTCAACATACTGCAAAACAACCATATAAAACAACCTCTGAGACAGTGTTAAAGATGGCATTTGGTTAAAAGCATAACAAATGAAAACAGACAAATCCAACATTGCTTAAAGTATTATCACCACAAATAACCATTTATTACATGTGATTCATTCTGGAATTACCATTGTTCTCTATATCCTTGGCTTTTCTTATCAAGTTGATCTCCTATGCCCAACATAATAAATCGAAAATGTTTAAACTATAGGACAATTAGGCATGGATATTTTTTTTTCAAAAATTAAATCAAAAACTCCTTTTACCACCACTATTGCCCTATAAGAATATCTCATATTGTTAGATTTATTGGCAGAGGTTTAGTGGTTTGTTAATCAAAAGTTACTATACTTTTTTTTGCAAAATAATGAAAATCATTCCATTAGATTTCATAACAAGATCATACAACTAATCATAGGTTTATTTATTATGCAGCAGTACATGAGGTCATAACTAATATAACCAAATACTCTTCACAAAGAGGTTAAATTGTCCTTCTACTGATCCTTTTGCTATCCTTTCAGAACATAAACTGTATTTGTCGACTACCATCCTAATGGGCAACTGATTTTAATGCTTTGCCTAAGCATTAATAATTTGCTTCTATATTTAATTCCTTCTGAAATCCCAAATTGTTTTATTGATTTTGATTTGTTCATTCTCTTTAATGTAGAAGTGGTCATAACTAACTGAAAACAGCATTAGACTGAAAACTAACAATTCATAGGTAAACAGTGTACTAAATGGCTAATCAGAGTGACACATGGCTAACCACAGTGACCTTTGGACTTTGACTACTAGGCAAAATATGGTGCAAATATGGCATGTGTCCATTGGACTTGGAATTGCTGAAAGGTTTCACTCAAATAACTTTTTATACATTTGCCATTAAATTTATAAAATTGATGTTATGATATCTATATGAAATATATAGATAGGAATAAAATATTTATCACAGCTTAGGGTCAATAGATTAAAATTTTGAGAGCTTTGATAATAATTTAGAAAATGATAAAATCATGTTTTAAATTACCATATATTCTGTTATTATACCAAGATAATGTTTTTTTTCCATTTAAGAAAACTCATTTAGAAACCATTTTATGTTTCATTCATTTCATTATATTTTTAAGTGATAAATAAGAATAGATTTCTGAATATTTTAATATCTTAGTATGGTATTTTCTTTCCTATCTATATCCTAAATGCCTAGTCTTTTGGTCTCTTCAGAAACTCTTAATTCCAACTCCTTTACACTGACGCTTAGTGCTTATCTAACATATTTTAGGGTCATGGTTATTATAGTACTTACTTACATGTGAATTTCATTAACTACCCATGAGTCTTGGGATTTTCTCACTATCATATAATGACATTTCTTAGTTTCTTATTTATAGACCAGATCTAGACTGGCTACTGCAGAAATAATAATCTAATAATAATAATCTAATCTAATCTGCAGTACACTATTGCTTTCTGATTTATTGGAATGTTATAAAAGATTTAGATGTAAATGTAAAGAGGGGCTTTAGATCATAAATGGTACTTTATTTTGATAACCCTGCCTCAATCTTTTCTAATAAAGCACATAATGAAATAAAGCAATATAATTCATCAAATACATATTGAATTTCTAGAACTTTCAAGATGCTATGTTTATACTTTATGAAGATAAGACATGTTTCTTCCATCAAGAGGCTTGAAGTCCAGTGGGAAGATGAGGTATTGTACAGAAAGAGCTATAACAAAAGCCTTTTTTTTTTATTTTATAAAATTCACAAGTTGAAAAGATTATGGAAGGTACATATATGAGGCATGTTTGAGCTTTGATAGAGTTTGCCACTTTACGGCCAGCAAGATTTAGACAGGTAGAAGGAGAAGAACACTGTAGGAAGAACAAGTACATAGTTGAAAAGCATGTACCTTTTTTGAGAGCAGTGGGTTGGTTCAAATCCTCCAAGAGAAGAAGACAAGGTAGAAAATGATCTACAATAGATTTGTTGAAGGGTAAAGGGAAGGGAGGGCTTTCCAGGTGGTGTTAGAGATAAAGAACCCACCTGCCAATGCAGGAGACATAAGAGACACAGGTTCGATCCCTGGGTCGGGAAGATCCCATGGAGGAGGAAATGGCAACACAGTCCAGCACTCTTGCCTGAAGAATCTGTGGATAGAGGAGCCTGTCAGGATACAGTCCATAGGGTTGTAAAGACTAGGATATGACTGAAGAGAACTTAGCATATATGCAAAGGGGACGGAACTGGAAAAGGCAGGGAGAGCATGAGACCAGTACAGATCTCAAGCTTGGGAAAAAAAAGGTAAGGGAGGATTAGATAGAGGAGGCTCAGGGAACAGTGCAGGTCTGAGGAAAAATTTGGCCATGTTGATGGTTACAATAGGAGTCAAGGTACCAAGGCTGGTTAACCTGGCATTCTTAGACTTTGGTGGAAAGCAATGTGGGGAATGTGGCTTCAGGATTTATGGCTGGTCACTGAAGGCTCTGCCCAATTATGGCTCCTGAAAAGTGTTTAAAGGAGACGCACACTGATAGCATTGTCCATTGATATCACAGACATCTGCAGGTAATTCAAATAGCTTCATTGGCTGGAACATATAAGGCAGGGAGGGAGTAGAGACTTCATTATGAGGGGCCTAAAATGTCAATTTGGAATGTGTACTTTATCTAATAGAAAGACACTGAAAAGTTTTGAAGTATCATTTAGAAAGAATTAATTTTTGAAACTATATCTAAATTAATGCATATATGATAGATTTTTTTAAAGGGTGCAAATTGGCTAGACTAACATTATACACTGTACTAATTAATTAGAAAAAAATGCACCCTAAATGTTGGCTGATTCATATTGAGGTTTGACAGAAAATAGCAAAATTCTGTAAAGCAATTCAGTTCAGTTCAGTTCAGTCGCCAGTCACGCCTGACTCTTTGCGCACCCCATGGACTGCAGAACACCAGGCCTCCGTGTCCATCGCCAACTCCCAGATGGCTTCCTTAGCCATCTTACTCAAGTAAGTGGGCCTTGAGTAAGGCCAGCTTACTCAAACTCATGTCCGTTGAGTTGGTGATGCCATCCAACCATCTCATCCTCTGTCACCCCCTTCTCCTCCTGCCTTCACTCTTTCCCAGCATCAGGTCTTTTCAAATGATCAGTTCTTCAGATCAGGTGGACAAAGTATTGGAGTTTCAGCTTCAGCACCAGAACTTCCAATGAATTTCAGTATTGATTTCCTTTGGGATGGACTGGTTGGATCTCCTTGCAGTCCAAGGGACTCTCAAGAATCTTCTCCAACACCACAGTTCAAAAGCATCAATTCTTTCAGTGCTCAGCTTTCTTTATAGTCCAACTCTCACATCCATACATGACTACTGGAAAACCATAGGTTTGACTAGATGGACCTTTGTTGGCAAAAGTAATATCTCTGCCTTTTAATAAGCTGTCTAGGTTGGTCATAACTTTTTCTTCCAAGGAGCAAGCATCTTTTAATTTCATGGCTGCAGTCACCATCTGCAGTGAACATTACTTTTGCCAACAAAGTCCATCTAGTCAAGGCTATGGTTTTCCAGTGGTCATGTATGGATGTGAGAGTTGGACTGTAAAAAGCTGAGCACTGAAGGGTGATGCTTTTGAACCATACATCTTAAGTTAACAAGATTAGAATGAACAATAGAAAGATCTTACCAGATCCACTCCCATAGAAAAGAGAGAAAGTGAAGTTTCTCAGTTGTGTCAGACTCTTTGTGACCCCGTTAACTGTAACCTGTTAGGCTCCTTCGTCCATGAGATTCTCCAGGTAAGAATACTGGAGAGGGATACATTTTAAGATGACAGGATTATTCAGAAGGTGCTTGCTAAGGAGAAACATGTCTTCGAGCAAGATACATTGTTATATTGACTAAGACAAAGCAATGTAGAAAAGAACTTTTGTCCTTTTCTCCTTGAGAGACCCAGACCCCTTTCTCCTCCTTGGGAACCCTGGACTTCTTATCAACCTATCTAGGAGTTGACTCTCATTTACAGTTATTTTCTTTAATCTTGTCCAACTAAAAACAGGGAAAAAAATTTAAGGGTTAACCAGGATTCAAAATCCTTTCCTTTAATTTTATTTTAGCTTCATAATCTAATTTGAATTAGTATTTGGTACATTGGAAAGTTCCAGAGATATTCTAATTTTTTTGGACTTGAGTTTTCATTTAACAAAACAAGTAGAAATGAATGTTTGGAAAACTAAAGTTTTAGGAGAATTTCCTAGTGGTTAAGTGGTTAAGACTCTCAGCTTTCAATGCAAGGGGCTGTGGTTCCATCCATGGTCTGGGAACTATTACATCTTCTTTATCCATTCACATCTTCTTTATCTATTTATCTGTTGATGGACACTTAGATTGCTTCCATACCTCAGCTGTAATAAATAAGACTTCTGTGAACACTGGGGTGCATGTTTCAGTTTGAGTTAGTGCTTTTATTTTTTAATATATATATATATATATATATATACACACACACACTCACTTGTGGAATTTCTGGGTTATCAAGTAACAGGGATGATAAAATACCATTTATAAATATGAATTTTTAATTAAGCATGTTTTTCTCAAATGATTTCTGAAAAAAAAAAAAGGAAATCTGGAATAAGTGATGATAGAACATAAGGAAATAAAATAAGTGGTGAAGACATGATTTAAACAATTAAATCATGACTCAGGAATATTAAGCAAAGTGTGTGAATGTAAAGGACCTAAGGTATGTCTTGTCAGAACGCAAACAGCATCTCTAATTAAATGAAAGTTAAGAAAATCTACAGAATGAAAATGGTTGAAGTCCAGTCAGTCACCAGAAACCCTCAAAAATAGCATAGAAACATTATATTTCAGATATTAATAATATATTTAATAATGAATATGGGATAGGGTTTTACTGTTTTATAAACAGAAGACTTTTGTACTGATTTTTGTACTCTGTACTACAGTACAGAGCAGAGTATACAGATTAGATTTGTAGGGTTTCAACATACTGCAAAACAACCATATAAAACAACCTCTGAGACAGTGTTAAAGATGGCATTTGGTTAAAAGCATAACAAATGAAAACAGACAAATCCAACATTGCTTAAAGTATTATCACCACAAATAACCATTTATTACATGTGATTCATTCTGGAATTACCATTGTTCTCTATATCCTTGGCTTTTCTTATCAAGTTGATCTCCCTATGCCCAACATAATAAATCGAAAATGTTTAAACTATAGGACAATTAGGCATGGATATTTTTTTTTTCAAAATTAAATCAAAAACTCCTTTTACCACCACTATTGCCCTATAAGAATATCTCATATTGTTAGATTTATTGGCAGAGGTTTAGTGGTTTGTTAATCAAAAGTTACTATACTTTTTTTTGCAAAATAATGAAAATCATTCCATTAGATTTCATAACAAGATCATACAACTAATCATAGGTTTATTTATTATGCAGCAGTACATGAGGTCATAACTAATATAACCAAATACTCTTCACAAAGAGGTTAAATTGTCCTTCTACTGATCCTTTTGCTATCCTTTCAGAACATAAACTGTATTTGTCGACTACCATCCTAATGGGCAACTGATTTTAATGCTTTGCCTAAGCATTAATAATTTGCTTCTATATTTAATTCCTTCTGAAATCCCAAATTGTTTTATTGATTTTGATTTGTTCATTCTCTTTAATGTAGAAGTGGTCATAACTAACTGAAAACAGCATTAGACTGAAAACTAACAATTCATAGGTAAACAGTGTACTAAATGGCTAATCAGAGTGACACATGGCTAACCACAGTGACCTTTGGACTTTGACTACTAGGCAAAATATGGTGCAAATATGGCATGTGTCCATTGGACTTGGAATTGCTGAAAGGTTTCACTCAAATAACTTTTTATACATTTGCCATTAAATTTATAAAATTGATGTTATGATATCTATATGAAATATATAGATAGGAATAAAATATTTATCACAGCTTAGGGGTCAATAGATTAAAATTTTGAGAGCTTTGATAATAATTTAGAAAATGATAAAATCATGTTTTAAATTACCATATATTCTGTTATTATACCAAGATAATGCTTTTTTTCCATTTAAGAAAACTCATTTAGAAACCATTTTATGTTTCATTCATTTCATTATATTTTTAAGTGATAAATAAGAATAGATTTCTGAATATTTTAATATCTTAGTATGGTATTTTCTTTCCTATCTATATCCTAAATGCCTAGTCTTTTGGTCTCTTCAGAAACTCTTAATTCCAACTCCTTTACACTGACGCTAGTGCTTATCTAACATATTTTAGGGTCATGGTTATTATAGTACTTACTTACATGTGAATTTCATTAACTACCCATGAGTCTTGGGATTTTCTCACTATCATATAATGACATTTCTTAGTTTCTTATTTATAGACCAGATCTAGACTGGCTACTGCAGAAATAATAATCTAATAATAATAATCTAATCTAATCTGCAGTACACTATTGCTTTCTGATTTATTGGAATGTTATAAAAGATTTAGATGTAAATGTAAAGAGGGGCTTTAGATCATAAATGGTACTTTATTTTGATAACCCTGCCTCAATCTTTTCTAATAAAGCACATAATGAAATAAAGCAATATAATTCATCAAATACATATTGAATTTCTAGAACTTTCAAGATGCTATGTTTATACTTTATGAAGATAAGACATGTTTCTTCCATCAAGAGGCTTGAAGTCAATGGGAAGATGAGGTATTGTACAGAAAGAGCTATAACAAAAGCCTTTTTTTATTTTATAAAATTCACAAGTTGAAAAGATTATGGAAGGTACATATATGAGGCATGTTTGAGCTTTGATAGAGTTTGCCACTTTACGGCCAGCAAGATTTAGACAGGTAGAAGGAGAAGAACACTGTAGGAAGAACAAGTACATAGTTGAAAAGCATGTACCTTTTTTGAGAGCAGTGGGTTGGTTCAAATCCTCCAAGAGAAGAAGACAAGGTAGAAAATGATCTACAATAGATTTGTTGAAGGGTAAAGGGAAGGGAGGGCTTTCCAGGTGGTGTTAGAGATAAAGAACCCACCTGCCAATGCAGGAGACATAAGAGACACAGGTTCGATCCTGGGTCGGGAAGATCCATGGAGGAGGAAATGGCAACACAGTCCAGCACTCTTGCCTGAAGAATCTGTGGATAGAGGAGCCTGTCAGGATACAGTCCATAGGGTTGTAAAGACTAGGATATGACTGAAGAGAACTTAGCATATATGCAAAGGGGACGGAACTGGAAAAGGCAGGGAGAGCATGAGACCAGTACAGATCTCAAGCTTGGGAAAAAAAAGGTAAGGGAGGATTAGATAGAGGAGGCTCAGGGAACAGTGCAGGTCTGAGGAAAAATTTGGCCATGTTGATGGTTACAATAGGAGTCAAGGTACCAAGGCTGGTTAACCTGGCATTCTTAGACTTTGGTGGAAAGCAATGTGGGGAATGTGGCTTCAGGATTTATGGCTGGTCACTGAAGGCTCTGCCCAATTATGGCTCCTGAAAAGTGTTTAAAGGAGACGCACACTGATAGCATTGTCCATTGATATCACAGACATCTGCAGGTAATTCAAATAGCTTCATTGGCTGGAACATATAAGGCAGGGAGGGAGTAGAGACTTCATTATGAGGGGCCTAAAATGTCAATTTGGAATGTGTACTTTATCTAATAGAAAGACACTGAAAAGTTTTGAAGTATCATTTAGAAAGAATTAATTTTTGAAACTATATCTAAATTAATGCATATATGATAGATTTTTTTAAAGGGTGCAAATTGGCTAGACTAACATTATACACTGTACTAATTAATTAGAAAAAAATGCACCCTAAATGTTGGCTGATTCATATTGAGGTTTGACAGAAAATAGCAAAATTCTGTAAAGCAATTCAGTTCAGTTCAGTTCAGTCGCTCAGTCACGTCTGACTCTTTGCGACCCCATGGACTGCAGAACACCAGGCCTCCGTGTCCATCGCCAACTCCCAGATGGCTTCCTTAGCCATCTTACTCAAGTAAGTGGGCCTTGAGTAAGGCCAGCTTACTCAAACTCATGTCCGTTGAGTTGGTGATGCCATCCAACCATCTCATCCTCTGTCACCCCCTTCTCCTCCTGCCTTCACTCTTTCCCAGCATCAGGGTCTTTTCAAATGATCAGTTCTTCAGATCAGGTGGACAAAGTATTGGAGTTTCAGCTTCAGCACCAGAACTTCCAATGAATTTCAGTATTGATTTCCTTTGGGATGGACTGGTTGGATCTCCTTGCAGTCCAAGGGACTCTCAAGAATCTTCTCCAACACCACAGTTCAAAAGCATCAATTCTTCAGTGCTCAGCTTTCTTTATAGTCCAACTCTCACATCCATACATGACTACTGGAAAAACCATAGGTTTGACTAGATGGACCTTTGTTGGCAAAGTAATATCTCTGCCTTTTAATAAGCTGTCTAGGTTGGTCATAACTTTTCTTCCAAGGAGCAAGCATCTTTTAATTTCATGGCTGCAGTCACCATCTGCAGTGATTGTGGAGCCCCCCAAAATAAGATCTCTCACTGTTTCCACTGTTTCCACTGTATCCCCATCTATTTGCCATGAAGTGATGGGACTAAGATTGCTGGGAGAAATACCAATAACCTAAGGTATGCAGAGGACACCACCCTTATGGCAGAAAGTGAAAAAGAACTGAAGAGCCTCTTGATGAAAGTGAAAGAGGAGAGTGAAAAAGTTGGCCTAAAGCTCAACGTTCAGAAAACGAAGATCATGGCATCTGGTCCCATCACTTCATGGCAAATAGATGGGGAAACAGTGGAAACAGTGGCTGACTTTATTTTTCTGGGCTGCAAAATCACAACAGATGGTGATTGCAGCCATGAAATTAAAAGACGCTTACTCCTTGGAAGGAAAGGTATGACCAACCTAGACAGCATATTAAAAAGCAGAGACATTACTTTGCCAACAAAGGTCCATCTCGTCAAGGCTATGGTTTTTCCACTGGTCATGTATGGATGTGAGAGTTGGACTATGAAGAAAGCTGAGCACAGAATAATTGATGCTTTTGAACTGTGGTGTTGGAGAAGATTCTTGAGAATCCCTTGGACTGCAAGGAGATCCAACCAGTCCATCCTAAAGAAGATCAGTCCTGGGTGTTTGTTGGAAGGACTGACTGATGCTAAAGCTGAAACTCCAGTACTTTGGCCATCTGATGTGAAGAGCTGACTCATTTGAAAAGACCCTGATGCTGGGAAAGATTGAGGGCAGGAGGAGAAGGGGACAACAGAAGATGAGATGGTTTTATGGCATCACCGACTTGATGGACATGGGTTTGGGTGAACTCCAGGAGTTGGGGATGGACAGGGAGGCCTGGCGTGCTGTGTTTCTGGGATCTCAAAGAGTCGGACGTGATTGAGCAAGTGAACTGAACTGAACTGAACTGATGGGGCCAGATGCCATGGTCTTACTTTTCTAAATGTTGAGCTTTAAGCCAACTTTTTCACTCTCCTTTTTCACTTTCATCAAAAGGCTCTTTAGTTCTTTTCCACTTTCTCCCATAAGGATAAAGTGTTATCTGCATATTTGAGATTATTGATATTTCTCCCAGCAATCTTGATACCAGCTTGTGCTTCCTCCAGCCAAGCGTATCTCATGATATACTCTGCATATAAGTTAAATAAGCAGGGTGACAATATACAGCCTTGAAGTATCTTTCCCTATTTGGAACCAGTCTGTTGTTCCATGTCCAGTTCTAACTGTTGCTTCCTGACCTGCATACAGATTTCTCAAGAGGCAAGTCAGGTGGTCTGGTATTCCCATCTTTTCCAAAGTTCATTGAGGTTCACACAGTCAAAGGCTTTGGCATAATCAATAAAGCAGAAGTAGATATTTTTCTGGAACTCTCTTGCTTTTTTGATGATCCAATGGATGTTGGCATTGTGATCTCTGCTTCCTCTGCCTTTTCTAAATCCAGCTTGTATATCTGGAAGTTCAGGTTCATGTACTGTTGAAGCCTGGCTTGGAGAGTTTTCAGCATTACTTTGATAGCGTGTGAGATGAGTGCAATTGTGTGGTAGTTTGAGCATTCTTTGGCATTGCCTTTCTTTGGGATTGGAATCAAAATTGACCTTTTCCAGTCCTGTGGCCACTATGGAGTCTTTCTAATTTGCTGGCATATTGAGTGCAGCACTTTCACAGCATCATCTTGTAGGATTTGAACTACCTCAGCTGGAATTCTATCACCTCCACTAGCTTTGTTCATACTGATGGTTCCTAAGGCCCACTTGACTTCAGATTCCAGGATGTCTGGCTCTTTGTGACTGTTTTTTTCATATCATTCTTCTGTGTATTCTTGCCACTTCTTCTTAATATCTTCTGCTTCTGTTAGGTCCATACCATTTCTGTCCTTTATTGTGCCCATCTTTGCATGATATGTTCCCTTTATCTCTAATTTTCTTGAAGAGATCTCTAGATTTTTGCATTCTATTGTTTTCCTCTATTTCTTTGCATTTATCTCTGAGGAAGGCTTTCTTATCTCTCCTTGCTATTCTTTGGAACTCTGCATGCAAATAGGTATATCTTTCCTTTTCTCCTTTGCCTTTAGCTTCTCTTCTAATCATGGCTGTTTGTAAAGCCTCCTCAGACAACCATTTTGCCTTTTTGAATTTCTTTTCCTTTGGGATGGTCTTGATCCCTGCCGCCTGTACAATGTCATGAACCTCAGTCCATAGTTCATCAGGCACCCTGTCTATCAGATATAATCCCTTGAATCTATTGGTTACTTCTACTGTATAATCGTAAGGGATTTGATTTAGGCCATTCCTGAATGGTCTAGTGGCTTTCCCTACTTTCTTCAATTTAAGTCTGAATTTGGCAATAAGGAGTTCATGATCTGAGTCACAGTCAGCTCCTGGTCTTGTTTTTGCTGACTGTATAGAGCTTCTCCATCTTTGGCTGCAAAGAATATAATCAATATAATTTCGGTATTGACCATCTGGTGATGTCCATGTGTAGAGTCTTCTGTTGTGTTGTTGGAACAGTGTGTTTGCTATGACCAGTGTGTTCTCTTGGCAAAACTCTATTAGCCTTTGCCCTGCTTCATTCTTTACTCCAAGGCCAAATTTGCCTGTTACTCCAGGTATTTCTTGACTCCCTAATTTTGCATTCCACTCCCCTATAATGAAGGGGCCATGTTTTTTGGGTATTAATTCTAGATGGTCTTGTAGGTCTTCATAGAACCATTCAACGTCAGCTTCTTCAACATCACTGTTTGGGACATAGACTTGGATACTATGATAGTGAATCGTTTGCCTTGAAACAGAGATCATTCATTTTTGAGATTGCATCCAAGTACTGCATTTTGGACTTTTTTTTTTTTTTTTTTACCATGATGGCTAGTCCATTTCTTCTAAGGGATTCTTGCCCTCAGTAGTAGATGTAATGGTCATCTGAGTTAAATTCAACCATTCCAGTCCATTTTAGTTCACTCTTGCCATCTCTTGTTTGACCACTTCCAAATTTGCCTTGATTCATGGACCTAACATTCCAGTCTCCTATGCAGTATTGCTCTTTACAGCATCAGACTCACTTCCATCACCAATCACATCCACAACTGGGTTCTTTTTTTGCTTTGGCTCCATCTCTTCATTCTTTCTGGAGTTATTTCTCCACTGATCAGATTTAAATCTAGATTTCTCAAAGAATGTCAATGTCATCATTCATTTAGCCATTTAAAAATAGTTAATGAGCATCTACTATGTGCCAAATACTATTTTAGAGAATACATCAGAGAAGAAAAAGGAGAACAATTCCTTTTAAAATGGAGTTTACATTTGATTGGATAAGGCTGAAAACAAAAGTAAGAGTTTTACCAAGCAGTGCTAAGTCTTATAAAAAAATTAGGTGGAAAGTGCAGAAGATATGAGAGGAACCAGGGAGGTGAGGAGATTAGCTGTTCTTTTAAAAAATGTGATCACGGACAACTCATCAAAAAGATATTTGGAAGTCATGTGTATGTCTTCTTTGGAGAAATGTCTGTTTAGGTTGTTCCCCCATGTTTTGATTGGGTTGTTTGTTTTTCTGGTATTGAGTTGTATGAGCTGCTTGTATATTTTGGAAATTAATCCTCTGTCAGTTGTTTCATTTGTTATCATTTTTCCAATTCTGAGGGTTGTCTTTTTACCTTGCTTATAGTTTCCTTTGCTGTGCAGAAGCTTTTAAGTTTAAGCACTCCCCACTTGTTTACTTTTCCTTTTATTTCCATTACTCTAGGAGGTGGGTCATAGAGAATCTTGCTTTAATTTATGTCATCGAGTGTTTTGCCTATGTTTTCCTCTAAGAGTTTTATATTGAAAAGATGCTCAGCATCACTCGTTATTCAGTTCAGTTCAGTTCAGTTGCTCAGTCATGTCCGACTCTTTGTGACCCCATGAATCGCAGCATGCCAGGCCACCCTGTCCATCACCAACTCCCAGAATTCACTCAGACTTATGTCCATCGAGTCAGTGATGCCATCCAGCCATCTCATCCTCTGTCGTCCCCTTCTCCTCCTGCCCCCAATCCCTCCCAGCATCAGAGTCTTTTCAAATGCGTTATTAGGGAGATGCAAATCAAAACTACAATGAGATATTGCCTCACACCGGTCAGAATGGCTCTCATCAAAAAGTCTACAAACAATAAACACTGGTGAGGGTGTGGAGAAAAGGGAATGCTTTTGCACTGTTAGTGGGAATGTAAATTGATACAGCCACTATGGAAGACGGTATGGAGATTCCTTAAAGAACTAGGAACAAAAGCACCAAATGACCCAGCAATCTCACTCCTAGGCATATACCCTGAGCAAACCAAAATTGAAAAAGACTCATGTATCACATTGTCCATTGCAGCACTACTTACAATAGTTAGAACATGGAAGCAACCTAGATGTCCATAGACAGATGAATGGATAAAGTAATTGTGGTATATATACACAATGGAATATTATTCAGCCATAAAAAGGAACACATTTGAGTCAGTTCTAAATGAGGTGGATGAATCTACAGCCTATTATACAGAGTGAAGTAAGTCAGAAAGAGAAAAATAAATTTTGTATACTAACACATATATACGGAATCCAGAAAAATGGTAGTGAAGAATTTATTAGCAAGGCAGCAATGGAGAAACGGACATAGAGAATAAACTTATGGACATGGGGAGAGGGAAGGAGAGGGTGAGATGTATGGAGAGAGTAACATAAACACTTACATTACAATGTGTAAAATAGATAGCCAAGGGAAATTTGCTTTATGTCTCAGGAAACTCAAACAAGGGCTCTGTATCAACCTAGAGGGGTGAGATGGGGAGGGAGATGGGAGGGAGGTTCAAAAGGGAGGGAATATATGTATATCTATGGCTGATTCATGTTGAGGTTTGATAGAAAAAAACAAAATTCTGTAAAGAAATTATCCTTCAACTAAAAATTAAACCAATTAAAAAATAACAAAAACAAACAAAAAAAGACATTTGGAAAAAATAACCATGCAGAAATATGAGAGGAAGCAGGCAAATGGGACCTGAGGTAGAGTGCAGGACAGAGGGAAAGCAACAAGGGGAAAAGCAAGGCCCGGAGTGAGAGTGTTCCCAACATTTTCACTAAACAGCATGGGGCCAAGGAGGCTGCAGAAAAGAGTGACAGGAAAGTGGCCAGAAGCACTGCCAAGGATTAATCAGCGATGATGAGTAGGGGGTGTGGGCAGTTATCTTTTGGACATTGCATAAAATTAAAGGTCACTGATACTTTGAACAGAGAAGTGACATGATTTCACACTGATCTTCATTCTGCTCACTCTTTTGCGAATAGGCTGTAGGAGAGCAAATTCAGAAACAGGAAAACTTCACGTGAGCATTTTCCAATTACAGGTGAGTGAAGTTAGCAACAGACAGAGTAGGAAGAATTCAGACTCTGGATAATAATCAGGCATAATTAAACCCTGCTACCTGCCGTGAATATGTATATTTACTTCTCGAAGTTGGAAGCAATGGTAATAAACATATGTCCTCTGTCATTTTGAATAGGAAAATTCAACTCTATGTAGTGCCTGTATTGAGTGTAACTGGCAGACTGTTTTGAATAAGATGTACTATCATTTCTCTTCCTGTAATCTCCAGAAAAACTGTTTTATTTCACAAAGTTGTAGGATCACTTTTATTAATAGTTTTATACAAACTAAAGCAGACTTTGCAGATGCTGATTCATCTGTCAAAAACAGTTTCTCTTCCTCAAAGTTTAGCTCTTGGTTTAAATATCCCCTCAGCTGAGAAGTTACATGTCTGCATTTCCACTCTGCTCCCATACCCCTTTCTCTCTCTCTCTTTTTAAAAAATTAATTAATTTATTTTAATTGGAGGCTAATTACTTTACAATATTGTAGTGATTTTTGCCGTATTTCTCTTTTATCTGCTATCGCACCTATGCGTTGTAGTGCTTGCCAGTTTAAACATCTGCCTTCCTCTTAGCCAATAGCCCTTTCCATGGAATGAAATTTCTTCTGCTATTTCATTATACAGCCATTTGATAAACCAAACAATGATGAATGTTTCTAGTCATTCTTATATGTAAGGCATAGCTTCTCACAAACTTATGAAACACCATCATTTCCACAAACTCAGATGCCTGTTATCCTAAATCTCTTCATATGAACTCTCTCTTCAATTGGAGGTTTGCATTTATCTCTGTTTATTAAAGATCTGTAGATGAAATAATTCAGGTAAGGCACTGAGATCAGTATATGGCACATAGAAAGT
This sequence comes from Bos mutus, assembly GCF_027580195.1. NCBI lineage: Eukaryota > Metazoa > Chordata > Mammalia > Artiodactyla > Bovidae > Bos > Bos mutus. The sequence continues at coordinate 40,299,068 of NC_091628.1, read as the reverse complement.
TCTCCCTCCCCCCACTGCTATGTCATAATGACTCTATTCATTATACTCGGCTTCTTTTTTAGAATGGTTGGAAGAATAGATGTTGTAAGTGGAGTACTTTAGACAATCCACATTTATTTCCTTGAATGTTTCTTTTTTCTTTAAATGTTTATTTTGATTTAGATTCAACCTTCTTATTGTGAAAATCATTCATATTCCTGCTTTGCCAATATTTTTGTCAATTCTTTCCAAATTCTTTCTAAATTTATAGAATTACATGATGGTACTAAACAGTACTCCACTAAGTAGAGTAGGATTTTCCAACAGTTTTCACATATTATGATACATAGTTATTTATTTCTATTATTACTTGTAGTGGTAATAGTATTGTTATTCACTTGTTACTTTCTTAATAAATAAAAAGCACATTTGAACAATTATAAAGAGTATTCAAATAGAAAAGATAAATGGATATTGTTGAAAAGATTTTTAAATCTGAAGCAGAGAATATATCAGACTATGTCTAAAAATAAGAAAGAGCATAGAAATAAATATATACAGATGATGAGTAAGTGGAGTACTGTAAGAAGGTGTGATGGAATTTTAACTAGATGTGAAAATAGATGGAACAAGGTTATGAAACTGAAAAACACCTGCCATAATGAAGAAAGCATTACTGAAGCCTCTGTCCCTCTGGAAGAAGGCATCTTTACTACAGAGAAGCTAGAGCTAGAGATGACAAAGCAGGTATAGGAAAGCTTCCTAGGGCCTCCACCCTCCTCCCTTATGAGATCCAGGTTTTAAAAACCCAATTTTTCCTTTAAAACAATTAGTTGAATTAACTCAAATGTTATAAGACAAGTAGGAATTTAAAAGTAGGAAGAGTATAAAAAGGAATGCCCTAGAATCCTCTTGTACCCTACCCATTGAGCATGAATGAAAACTACATCTGTCGAAGTATTTTTCACTTCATGTTTATGTAAAATCAAACTATTCCCAGTTCCTTTCCTCTTCTTTCTTTCCCTCTTTCATAACTGACTTCAGTAACCTTCCTCTTTATGCACCCACAATAAAACAACAACCATGTTCCCCAAGGAAAAACAAACGTACTAAATTGAGAACTTTTCAGCAAAATGAACTCCTTCATAAAAGAGAGCTAAAAGTAGAAAATGATACATGTGGGTGGATTATACTCCTTGGTGTCCTGAAATACTTTCATCATTTGGAGATCTGCTTCTAAGCATTTTATTTGAAACAAGATGTTGCATTGTTTTTTCTTGTCTACATCACACTAATACACTAAGGTATTGCAAATGGGCATGCACCTGACAACTGATTCATTCCCAATTGGGAAAATGCATGGCACCTAAAAATGTCTACACTAAGGACAAGCAAATCCTGGCTCCAGGTCAGGTTTATAGTGTCTGATCAGGTATCAGGGGATTCTGTTCTCAAGTGTAAGAATAAAATATGTTGAGAAGCATAGTCCTCATAAAAGCATTTCCTTTTCTTTGTTTTGAGTCCAAAGCAATCTTTTATATATTAATACTAATGAGGCTGCACTCTTGCTCACTTCCTTTTTATTCAGATATTATACATCACACATTAAAGAAACATTAGACTACAGTACAACCTTCAAATCGTTTCTCATTTTTGCCAGACGTTTATATTTTTACAGTTGAGTAGAATGCCGTCTATGGGGTCTCACAGAGTCAGACACGACTGAAGCGACTTAGCAGCAGCAGCAGCAGAACTATTCTATAGTACCTGTCTTTGAGTTTCCTTCTCCTGGATAAACTTATAAATGAAACTACCTGCAGATACATCAGGGAATCAATATCCTCTAGGTTGGGTTTCAAGATAAAACTACCTTGTATCAAATTTTATTCTGTAACATTTGCTATTAAAGGGAGGTAGGGAGATAGGTATACACACACACACACACACACACACACACACACACACATATATATATATAGAGAGAGATAATTTCATTTCCATAAAATAAAAGAATACGGAGTAAGTCTTGCATCGGGACATTGCTATATTGCAACACTGGAACCCAGAAGTTAAAGTCTAAAATCTCCCACCAGAAATTAAGAGCACATTAAAGCAACTCAATAAATGAATTATATTAGAAGTCCTTCATTTTTGTGGAAATGAAAAAAATAGTTTTATATTTAAAACCAGAGTGTTTCATGTATTATATAATATGTATGTCTGTGTATGCAGTTGCTCAGTCACTTCCAACTCTGTGACTCCACAGACTGTAGACCTCCAGGCTCCTCTGTCCATGGGATTTCCCAGGCAAGAATATGGAGTGGGTTGTTATTTCCTTCTCAAGGGGATCTTCCTGTCCCAGGGATAAAACCCACATCTCCTGCTTGGCAGGCAGATTCTTTACTACTGAGCCACCTGGGAAGATTCAATGGCATATTCATCCACTAGCCATCAAAAAAGTTTCCAATTGTGTCCAGTAACTTTCATGTTTTTTTCTTGTTGTTTATAATATGTAGTCCCATGCTTTTCTGCAACATCTCTTGTCTTTCTTCCTAATTTGTAAACCCCTTGTTTACAAATAAGGTCATAAAGAATATTTTCATCAACTATAGCATAATCTCTAGTGGAATAAAATGACATATTTAGTTCTTTGCAATTTCATACAGTTAAATTAATTGAATATATACATTTCTGTAATAGCAAATTTTAAGTCATTGATGGCATGAACCAAAAGTAGCTTATATTGATATATGCCTTGATATTTACTGTCAGATCATATGACTCAATATTCATCTGGTAAAAAATATACATATATCTTTGATAAATTATTTTCCAAAATTTAATTTGTCAACTTTAAACAATCTAACATATGATCATTTGAGTATACTCTGTGACCATCACTTTCCATTGAAGTCTGGAACCCTATGCTGCTTGGTATATGCAGTTTCATCATAATATTATTGAAGATTTACTATAGTTGAGGACGCCAATAGGAGCACCTCCTTGGATAATCATCTAGACCCATCTATTTCAACTTTATTCTGGGGCAGGCTTTCTCAAATTGTGAGTCCAGATGACTTAAATAAGAATGAAATTGGTTACTTTATAAAAATTGAAATCCTTAGGCCACACCCCAGATCCTTTGGGCACAGATATCCACAAATTTGCAATTTTAACAGGCCCCTTGTGTGATTATTGAATGTCTAAAACCTAAAAATCACTGCTGTATGACCTGAATTTTAGAGACTCATGAGCATCTGTAAATGTGCTTGTGTAGAACCAAATCACTTTCTTCAAAAAACTTACTATTCATTTTTGCATGTGGTCAAACATTATTTTACTTTTTTTGTTGGATGTAAAAAAATTAAAGCAGAGAGAATTATCTTATATACAATCAGCACTTAATAGATATTTCTAATGCAGTACAAATCCTGAGATTTATTTAAAATGTTAATATACATTGTTTAATATTACATACCAGAACATATTCTCTTTTGTGTTCTGTTATATAATTTCAGAATATTTACCGTAGCACCACCGCTAGTTTTCTGAAATAAGTTACAAAAGAAATTTCCAAAAAAAAAAAGAAATTTCCTCCCTGCCCCTTGGATTACAGCATGTAGAACCTTGTCCTCCACTGTCAGCAAGACAAGCTTGATTCCTTAATGTGAACACGTGGAAGCAAACAACAGGTCACTCCAAATGATATTTGAGAGGTATCTCTCAACAGTCTGAAACGAGTCTTAAGTGAAATTTGTAGCTTTTACTAGAAAACCAATTTCATTATTAATATTGTGACTGGCCAATTTACTAAGATTTATGGGCTAACAGGATATTGAATCATATGTTTTTTAAACATTTTCATACTATTGGATAGTTTGTCTTAATTTTTCTTGATATATACTTATATGCTTTATTTTTAAAGAAAATTTCTTAAAAGGTTGCTAAAGGTCACTTAATTATTAGGTTGGTACAAAAGCAATATGATTTTGGAATGTGAATTTTAAATCACTAGAACTAGACTCCAGCACATCTTTATTAATCAAAATAAGAACCATTATAATCAACATACTTTTGCCAATGAGAAATATGTTTATTTATTCCTAGCATAAAGATCCATACTTCAGGATTCAAAGAACTCTTGTAAAGCATCTGCTGGTTGGGGAAGCATTTTCCCTGCAAAAAGTTGTTGAGATGCTTGAAAAAGTGGTAGTCTGTTGGTGGGAGGTCTGGTGAAAATCGCAGATGAGGCAAAACTTTGTAAACCAATTTGTTTAACTTTTGAAATGTTGGTTGTACAACCTATGGTTGGGCATTGTTGTGGAGAAAAATTGGGCCCTTTCTGTTGACCAATTTTGGCTGCAGGCATTGCAGTTTTCAGTATGTCTTATCAATTTGCGGAGCATACTTTTCAGATGTAATGGTTTCACCGGGATTCAGAAGCTGTAGTGGATCAGACTAGCAGCAGACCACCAAACAGTGAAACAGTGACCGTGACCTTTTTTTTTTTTTTGGTGCAAGATTGGCTTTGGGAAGTGTTTTGGAACTTCTCCATCCAACCACTGAGCTGGTCATCATTGGTTGTCATCTAAAATCCACTTTACGTCACATGTCACAATCCGATTGAAAAATGGTTTGTTGTTATTGCATAGAAGAAGAGATGATGTCATTTCAAAACAGTTTTCTGATTTGAAGTCAGGTCATGTTTTTGTTCAGTTGTTCAGTCATCTCCAATTCTTTGTGACCTCATGGACTGCAGCATGCCAGGCTTCCCTGTCCTTCACAATCTCCCAGAGTTTGATCAAACTCATGTCCATAGAGACAATGATGCCATCCAATGACCTCATCCTCTGTCACCCCCTTCTCCTCCTGCCTTCAGGTTTTCCCAGCATCAGAGACTTTTCTAGTGAGTCAGCTTTTTGCATCAGGTGGCCGAACTATTGGAGCTTCAGCATCAGTCCTTCCAATGAGCTTTTAGGGCTGATTTCCTTTAGGATTGACTAATTTGATCTCCTCACAGTCCAAGGGACTCTCAAGAGTCTTCTCAAATACCACAGTTCAAAAGTATCAATTCTTCTGTGCTCAGCCTTCTTTATGGCCCAGCTTTCACATACATACATGACTACTGGAAACCATAGCTTTGACAAGACAGAATTTTGTCAGCAATAGATCTCTCTGCTTTTTAATATACTGTCTAGTTTTGTCATAACTTTTCTTTCAAGGAGCAAGTATCTTTTAATTTCATGGCTGCAATCACTGCCTGTAGTGATTCGAGAGAAAAAAATTTCCCATATATTTGCCAGGAAGTGATGGGACTGGATGCCATAATCTTTGTTTTTTGAATGTTAAGTTTTAAGCCAGTTTTTTCACTCTCTTCTTTCACTTTCATCAAGAGGCTCTTTAGTTCCTCTTTGCTTTCTGTCATAAAGGTGGTATTATCTGCATATCTGAGTTTATTGATATTTCTCCCAGGAATATTAATTTCAGCTTGTGCTTCATCCAGCCCGGCATTTCGCATGATGTACTCTGCATATAAGTTAAATAAGCAGTGTAACAATATACAGCCTTGACATACCCCCTTCCCAGTTTGGAACCAGTTTGTTATTCTAGGTCCAGTTCTAATTGTTGCATCTTGATCTGCATATAGGTTTCTCAGGAGGCAGGTAAACTGGCCTGGTATTTCCATCTCTTTGTTGTTTCCTAGAGTAAGAGAAGATGACACTTCAAAATGATTTTTTGTTTGATTTGTGGTCAGTTCATGAGGCACCAACTTAATGAGCTTTTTCACCTTTCCAATTTTCTTCAAATGCTGAATGACTGTAGAATGGTCAATGCTGAATTCTTCTGCAACTTCTTGTGTAGTTGTAAGAGGATCAGCTTCAATGATCTTCTCAATTGACCATTGACAGCCACTTTTATCTTCAAGGCTCTTCTCCCCCTTGCAAATCTTCTTAAACCACCATAGCACTGTATGTTTGTTAGCAGTTCCTGGGCCAAATACATTATTGATATTGTGAGTTGTCTCTGCTGCTTTATAACTCATTTTGAACGTGAAAAAAAAACCCTCAAATTTGCTTTTGTCTAACATAATTTCTATAGTCTAGAATAAATATTAATATAAAATAAACAGCAAGTAATAAGTCATTAGCAAAAAAAAAAAAAAGCAAGAAATGCCCATTAAAATGATGTAAAACATGACCACATTTACTTAAGAATGTATTCCAATATCAAACGGCAAAGTTCAACAATGCAAAACTGTAATTACTTTTGCACTAACCTAATACAAAATAAAAATATATGCTCAGACTTAGAGAATTAACTTATGGTTATCAGTGGGGAGGGGTGGATGGGAGGGATAGACTGGGAGTTTGGGAATGACATGTAAAAAGCAAAAAAGCTTTATCAGTTAAAAAAAAAAAAATAGAATGGCTAAACAACAAAGTCCCAGTGTATCGTATAGGGCCTGGAGAAGGAAATGGCGACCCACTCCAGTATTCTTGCCTGGAGAATCCTATGGACAGAGGAGCTTGATGGGCTACAGTCCATAGGGTTGCACAGAGTTGAACACGACTGAAGCAACTTAGCACACACATGGTATGGGGAACTATATTCAATATGCCGTAATAAAGCAAAATGAGAAAGAATATAAAAAATATATATACATATATATATGTCATGTATAACTAAATCACTGTGCTGTAGACCAGAAACTAACACAATATTGCAAATCAATGCTACTTCAATAAAAAATATATTTTAAAGTAAGATTCCTGGATAAAAGATTATGATGATTTCAGATTTGATAGATACTGCCTAATTTTTCTTTATTCCTACCAAGGTTTTGCCAGACCAGAAATTACCAACTTTAAATTAAAAAAAAAAAAAAAAATTCCAGTCTAAGAGTCAAACATTACATTATACAGTGATATCTACTATCTATTGGCTTTTTTTTTTTTTAATTATCAGAGGGTTAGCCTTTTATATTAGTTTCTTTTGCTATTTGGAAGGCAGTCATTCATTGTTTAAAAATATCATTGCCAGTGATTAGTCAGGAAACAGAGAAATAGGATTACTAATACCCTACATCTGATCATTCTATCCTCATTAAATAATTTAGTTCTTTCTGTTTTCTCTATTACGTCCAGGATTAGGGAACTGGACAGGAATCCTTGCTTTTCCTTAAAGAGAAGACTCTCTGAAGAGAAAGTGCCTTTTGTTGGGGAAGTAAGCAAGGATGCATATGTAAATCTGACTGTTCAGATTACTGCCTCAATTTGCTAGAAGCACATTTTGTCAAAATATATGCCAGACTACCTAGAGTTTAAGAGCTTGAGAAATGTACAGACAACTGCTCCAGACCTATTGAATTAGAATCTCTGGAAAGTCAGGGCAGGAATCTACATTTTAACATTGCCCATATGCAGACTATAATTTGAATACCAATACTTTGAGGGAAAAAAAAAATAAAGAGAGCCAATTTATATGTAATCATTAGATTTTACATTCAAGAACTAAATTGAACAAATAATTTGAAATGCCTACTATAGACTACAGTTTTGTTTTGTTTTTGTTTTTTGTAAAAAGGAGAACTGTTAAGATATATAATTTAAAGAGGAAATATACATTAAGAGTGAATACACTGCTTTTCAATGTCCTTTGCACAATTTAATCAGCTGCAATTGCCCTGCTTAGATAAAACAGAAAAGGCTCAACATAAAACAGTTGTTTTGCTTGTTCTATGTAATCACTATAAACAAGCACAGCAGGTAGATCCCTGAAACAGTTGTGAGCCTGAAAAGCAAAGGTTTAAAAATAGTAAAGACAATTTTCTTACAAACGTGAGGTGTTACTTCTCACTCTTTACAGTGAATGACTGTCCATGTCTCTTTATATTCAATGTTACTGATTTCAGAAACCTCATAATACCTGTTGACAGATTTAAAAAATGAACTTTTTTTCTTTTCTTCCATCTGTGAAGGTAAAATTAGCTGCTTTGTTCACAGCAGTTATGCTTGGCAATATTTAATATTAGGTAGAGGTTATGTCTTCCAACTGGTACCTCTAAACTTTTCTTTGTAGATGCGCAGAATCAAAATACTTCGTAACGAAGTCCATAATAAGAGAAAGTAATAATATGTGACCATTAAAAGCCTCTGTGTGGAAAACAACTGTGTTTTATTTAAAATACATGTTTTTGTATTTATAAGGTAGTCTATCTTCTTTAATCTTCAAATAGTAGGGGGCAGGGCTGATAAAAATCTGGGACCCGTGTTAGCCGAAACATTCTTGAAGCACTCTGGATTACAGAAGTTCAAGAGAAGGAGGGAAGCTTAATGATCTCTTACAAAAAGAATTATTAGTCTTTTACTTGATGTAACACGAATGATATATCATATTCACATGCTTAATATGTTCTGCATATACCCTGCTCTTGATGATCCAGGGATTTTTCAGAGCAGCAGAGCAATTAGCAACACAGATTCTTTATCAATTAATCTGCTTAAATCTGCTCCCATTAGTACCCTTTATTCTTAGCATCCATAAGGGTAAAAAGGCAACAATTTAATTAGGAGAAATTTCCTCACAGTAAACACATGTAATGGTTTCTTTACCATAAAGAACTTTTGTGGTCTGGAAAAAACAAATGAAGAATGAAAGGGAGTAGTCTATTACAGGGTGTGAAAAGCCCTATGAGATAAGCTGTTTATTCTTTGCACAGACTTGAAACTGGTCTGATCCTCCTCAAGCAGAGTGTAATCATATTACCCTGTGATTTTTGATTGAAGTCATTTGTTTTTGGTTAGTAGGTAATTAGTCACAAAATATTTGAATATACTTTTTGAAACAATTGCAAGCTGAATAGTATTTAATTTATATTCTGTTAGGTTATTTTCTCCACACTACAGCAATGCAGAATACAAAGTTTGTTCCCTACATTCAACTCACTTTATTTTATTTGGGGATTTGAAAAAATTTCAGGGCTGAAAAAAGATCCTAGTATATTATATGATAGTCTGTTCATATTCTTTTCAAGAGAAAGGATATTTGCAGTTATTTAAGAGATTCATTAAAAATGATTACTAATAAAAAGTTTTATGAAAATATTAAATATATTTTATTATGTGCCTTAAAAAAGTGGGCATTAAATGTGAATCAAGTGATTTTCTTTAGTTCTTATTTGTACAGAAACATTATTGTAAAACCATTTCCAACTTTAAAATGTTAAGAAACTTTAAAAATTTAAGAGAGGAAGCTTCATGTCGCTAAAAGATAAACTGGGTACTGTAATGGTTTCATTTTCACTTAGGGGAGAAGGCCTTCAGGCTCTGAAAATCAGCTGCCCATTTTGTCAACTTCTGACCACAGAGCTAATTTAAAAAGAAAATCCTAAAAAAAAAAAAAAAAAAAAAAAAAAAAAAAAAAGAAAATCCTTTAAAATACCTAGTCCGGTTTCAGTTGGGAGAAGTAAATATTCCTGGCAATAATGAACAACACCTTGGAAGTAAAAGGAGTCCCAGAAAACATGCAAAGGATACGTTGCTCCCAGATTCCAGAGTCACTTCCAAAGATAAACAAGGAAACAGTTCCCTAAGAACTGGCAGCAACATTAGGACACAAGCTGCAAATGGAGTATACCCACATTTCTGTCCAGCAACATTTTGGGTGTGCCCATCCAACATGAATTCTCAGGACGCAAGAACAAGAAGGCACTAGCTGTTCCTGGGTTGGAAAAGATCTACAAGCAATGGGTTCAGTTCAGTTCAGTTGCTCAGTCGTGTCCGACTCTTTGCGACCCCATGAATCGCAGCACGCCAGGCCTTCCTGTCCATCACCAACTCCCGGAGTTCACTCAGACCCACGTCCATTGAGTCGGTGATGCCATCCAGCCATCTCATCCTCTGTCGTCCCCTTTTCCTCCTGCCCCCAGTCCCTCCCAGCATCAGAGTCTTTTCCAATGAGTCAACTCTTCCCATGAGGTGGCCAAAGTACTGGAGTTTCAGCTTTAGCATCATTCCTTCCAAAGAAATCCCGGGGCTGATCTCCTTCAGAATGGACTGGTTGGATCTCCTTGCAGTCCAAGGGACTCTCAAGAGTCTTCTCCAACACCACAATTCAAAAGCATCAATTCTTTGGCACTCAGCTTTCTTCGCAGTCCAACTCTCACATCCATACATGACCACAGGAAAAACCATAGCCTTGACTAGATGGACCTTTGTTGGCAAAGTAATGTCTCTGCTTTTCAATACGCTATCTAGGTTGGTCATAACTTTCCTTCCAAGGAGTAAGCGTCTTTTAATTTCATGGCTGCAGTCACCATCTGCAGTGATTTTGGAGCCCAGAAAAATAAAGTCTGACACTGTTTCCACTGTTTCCCCATCTACTTCCCATGAAGTGATGGGACCAGATGCCATGATCTTCGTTTTCTGAATGTTGAGCTTTAAGTCAACTTTTTCACTCTCCTCTTTCACTTTCATCAAGAGGCTTTTGAGTTCCTCTTCACTTTCTGCCATAAGGGTGGTGTCATCTGCATATCTGAGGTTATTGATATTTCTCCTGGCAATCTTGATTCCAGCTTGTGCTTCTTCCAGCCCAGCGTTTCTCATGATGTACTCTGCATATAAGTTAAATAAGCAGGGTGACAATATATAGCCCTGACGTACTCCTTTTCCTATTTGGAACCAGTCTGTTGTTCCATGTCCAGTTCTTAACTGTTGCTTCCTAACCTGCATATAGGTTTCTCAAGAGGCAGGTCAGGTGGTCTGGTATTCCCATCCCTTTCAGAATTTTCCACAGTTTATTGTGATCCACACAGTCAAAGGCTTTGGAGTAGTCAGTAAAGCAGATATAGATGTTTTTCTGGAACTCTCTTGCTTTTTCAATGATCCAGTGGATATTGGCAATTTGATCTCTGGTTCCTCTGCCTTTTTTAAAACCAGCTTGAACATCTAGAAGTTCATGGTTCACGTATTGCTGAAGCCTGGCTTGTAGAATTTTGAGCATTATTTTACTAGCATGTGAGATGAGTGCAATTGTGTGGTACTTTGAGCATTCTTTGCCATTGCCTTTCTTTGGGATTGAATGAAAACTGATCCTTTCCAGTCCTGTGGCCACTGCTGAGTTTTCAAAATTTGCTGGCATATTGAGTGCAGCACTTTCACAGCATCATCTTTCAGGATTTGGAATAGCTCAGCTGGAATTCCATCACCTCCACTGGCTTTGTTCGTAGTGATGCTTTCTAAGGCCCGCTTGACTTCACATTCCAGGATGTCTGGCTCTAGGTCAGTGATCACACCATCATGATTATCTTGGTCATGAAGATCTTTTTTGTACAGTTCTGTGTATTCTTGCCACCTCTTCTTGATATCTTCTGCTTCTGTTAGGTGCATACCATTTCTGTCCTTTATCGAGCCCATCTTTGAATGAAATGTTCCCTTGGTATCTCTCGTTTTCTTGAAGACATCTCTAGTCTTTCCCATTCTGTTGTTTTCCTCTATTTCTTTGCATTGATCGCTGAGGAAGGCTTTCTTATCTCTTCTTAGTATTCTTTGGAACTCTGCGTTCAGATGCTTTTATCTTTCCTTTTCTCCTTTGCTTTTTGCTTCTCTTCTTTTCACAGCTATTTCTAAGGCCTCCCCAGACAGCCATTTTGTTTTTTTTGCATTTCTTTTCCATGGGGATGGTCTTGATCCCTGTCTCCTGTACAATGTCACGAACCTCAGTCCATAGTTCATCAGGCACTCTATCTATCAGATCTAGTCCCTTAAGTCTATTTCTCACTTCCACTGTATAATCATAAGGGGTTTGATTTAGGTCATACCTGAATGGTCTAGTGGTTTTCCTTCTTTCTTCAATTTAAGTCTGAATTTGGCAATAAGGAGCTCATGATCTGAGCCACAGTCAGCTACAAGTACACAGTCAGTTACAAGCAATACCCATTTCAGGTATTGTATCCAATACCTGAAAGTAAATTTACAAGTCCCTATTCAAAGATCAAATTCTTACAACTGTTTTTGCCTTCCAATCTGAATTTGGAAAGGTAGGGACAACATGAAATTGTACCTCTGTCTCTCAACCAGGCACTACAGTAGAGATCTGGGAGAGCTGACTCTGGTAAGAATTTTTCCCTTTGCTAGTGTCTGCCACTGTTCCCGGGATCCTGTGTCTACAGGCTCTGAATGAGCTGGATGAAGGAGTAGGTCTCATCGTGGCCACCTGCAGAAGAGGAAAAGTCATTTTCCTTCTACTCTTTGTGGTAAATGCTTGGCTGAGACCCCTTTCTCTCTAGGATACCTGGTAAGGGCAAAAGCTTACATAGTTAAAAATTCTCCTCTGAGGCCACTGTAATTCAAGACTATATTTGGTAAAATTAACCTGATTGTTCAGCTTTAAAATAACATTTTACTCACCTGAGGCTCCACACTGGATCCTGTTCAGTTTCAGTCAGACCCAGTCTGATCCCAGATCCAGACTAATTTTGAAGTCAGAACAAGTGTGAAAAAAGAAATGCTCAAATAAAGTGTGAAAACTCATAAAGCAAATCTGCAGAGTCAGGATCCAGAGAGACCTCCAGAGGCATCAGGAAAGCAGTGAGCTCAAGAAGCTCCACAGACCTCTGTGTCAGGAACAAGGAAGTTGTAGTAGATAAAAGAGGGGCTTGGTTATCACAAGGTGTTTTCATTTAGGGCATGACAGGGATCTATCAGGATGATTACCTCACTAGTGCTGATCTGACTGGGTGATTCCTAATTCACTGGTTTAAGATTCTGTTTCTTGGAGAGCTGACACTGAGTCTTGGTTTGGTGCTGTGGGACTTAGCATAAGTGACTCCATTTTGGGTCTGCTGTCTTCTTTTTAACAGTGTGCAATCAAACTTTGTTTAGAGACTTTTCTGATTAGTTAGGTTGAAAGTATTAAACTCAAAGATTTACTATTATGGGTATGCTTATTTGGCGATGTCAGGAAAGTAAAAACATGAACGTATTCTGATACCATTAGTCCTTACTTCATATTTTCGTATGTTGGGATCATTTAAAATAGTTGCATTTTGTTTTTTTACATGTATAGTTGTTGAGGTAAATGTAGTATTTCAGTAAATATTTATTTGAAAGAAGGTTATTTTTCCTTTAGTTCTCCTACTTATGATTTTTTGCTAGATGATTCTGAACTGTAAGCAGCATGCTGTTCAGAAATGAGTTTGAGGTTTGGGATCAAACACACCTGCTCTAATGCTGACTTTGCCACTTAAAACTTGTAGAAACAGGGACAGGCTATTTAATTTTTCTGAATTTCAGTTTCCCCATGTGTAAAATGGAGATAATAATATCCAAGGATTAAAGATATTTTGATTAAATGTAAGAAATATATAACTGCTAATTTTCTAAACACAATAAATATTAGTTCTCTTTCCTCTTATACCTCAGTAGAGACTTCATTTCGGGCACCTTTGTATATCCAGCTTTTAGCATAATACCCTTCCCTGTGGCATACAAAACTAAATTCTGTTGATAACTGATTTTTGGAAAAATAAGCTTTTAAAGAATAAATCTTATATAAAAATCATATTTTAGCATATCTCTTATCTGACAGCTGAGGGATTTTTTTAAAGAAAATTTAAATGAAGTAATGTTTATTAAAGATAAAGATTTTATTAATTTTATTTCTGTGACAGTGTTCTATATAATTATAAAATAATTAGCACTGTTTGGTATTTTGGTTGTTTACTCTGCTTTCTTGCATTATTCTATTGTAAAATAAAAGTGTGATGCTTATAAAAGTGTTTGTCTAGGAGATATTAAAACTGATGCTCTGTTACCACAACTGGTTCTAACCAAAAGAAACTAGTAAAGAACTATGAACTTTCAGTGATCTAAAGATGCCAGAGCTTTATGGGAACTAGCTGAAGACTTTTCTGATTATTGCATTTAAATTGTGCAATGACTTAACACATGAAATTCAATGCAGGGAGCTGGTTCTCTATCCTTAGTTAGCATAACTTGCTTGAAACTACCACCAGCCTCAGCCAACTCTCTCCTTTTTCCCTGTACCACTAAGAGGGTCCAGCACTTAAAATCCTGGGTTTCTTTCCCTGAATCAGTGGAACTACACAGCACACATCACTGCCAGGCAATTCCTTGCCTGGGAAGTTAACATACTCAGACACTTGTTTTAATGCTGTTTTTTTTTTTTTTTTTTTCCAGCTCTGGTGATCTTTGCTTTATTATTTTAAATTATTTTTAAAATGGTTAAAAATCACATGACTACAGGAGTGCATACTTGGAAAATGAGATGATCTTTTACATTAGTAAATGCTAGCTGTGAGCCCCATATAGCATCTGAGCAATTGAAATTTGTCTGGTCAGGTTGAGATGCACTGGAAGTGTAATATACACAGTATTTCTGAAAACAGTAAACATACACACATGCATTATAAAAATCTTAATATTTTATACTGATTGCATGTTGAAGTGATGATATTTTGGTATTTAGGATACATTAGTTAAATAAATACATTATTAAAATCAGTTTTACTTCATTTCACTTTTAAAATATGACTCATAAAATATCTGAAATTATGCATGTGGCTTCCAGGGCTTCCCTGGTGGCTTAGACAGTAAAGAATCTGCCGGCAATGCGGAAGACCTGGCTTCTATCCATGGGTTGGGAAGATCATCTGGAGAAGAGAGTGGCAACCTGCTCCAGTGTTCTTGCCTGGAGAATCCCATGGACAGAGGAGCCCGGTGGGCTGCAGTCTACGGGGTCACAAAGAGTTGGACACGACTGACCAACTAATACACACAGACATGTCATGTGGCTTCCATACTTCTATCGGACAGTCCTGATATAGATGTCAACTTGCCAATTGTGTTTCTCTGCTCATTAACTCCCGGAGAAGGCAATGGCAACCCACTCCAGTACTCTTGCCTGTCAAATTCCATGGACAGAGGAGCCTGGTAGGCTGCAGTCCATGGGGTCGCTAAGAGTCAGACCCGACTGAGCTACTTCACTTTCACTTTTCACTTTCATGCATTGGAGAAGGAAATGGCAACCCACTCCAGTTGTACTTGCCTGGAGAATCCCAGGGACAGGAGCCTGGTGGGCTGCTGTCTATGGGGTCGCACAGAGTCGGACACGACTGAAGTGACTTAGCAGCAGCAGTAGCAGCAATTGGAGATAATACTACTGAGAATATAGATCCATGCCTTTAATATGGACATGTAATGTCTGCTCTGAATATAATAGTAAAGAGTATAGGAAAGGAAAAACTTTTCTCCACCATCTTAGGGTCTCTGTCTGGATCTGAAAATTAAACAGATAAATATAGAGTAACAGGAGAAAAGCATACAAATTTGATATAACTCTCATGTGACAAAGGAGGCTTTTTAAGGAAAGGAAGACCCAAAGAAACAGACCTGAGTATTTTTATCCTAGGTTTGATGACAGGTGGGCAGTGTAGAGAAATGTGATAGGTCAGGAATATGAGGTAAGTGTAGTAAACTGGGGAAAATATAGCCAGACCTGCTTGTCTGATTCTTCTCAATGTCCCTTTGTGCTCAGAGATAAGGATGCTCCTTTCCTCTGGGTATAGAGAGGGCATATCTCACAGGAGGGTCTTATGACCTATTTCAAGGAAAAAGGGTAGAGGAAGGTCCAAGTGAATGTCCTGCTTCTGCTCTTTTTTCAAACTCCTTAGCTTAAATATTCAATATCCAAAGTGCCTTCTTTTGGGGGTACCATGTCCCAAGCTTCACCAAAGAACATCCAACATTCAAGCTTCACCAAAGAACATCTTTACAGTCTGATTAGGGAAATGATGTATGACCTCAAACAAATTGCAGAAAAATTGGGCATACTGAAATTAGTCATGTACGGGAAATAATTACTAGGTGTGTGCTGATGTGGAAGACTAAGAAGTGGCTTATTTTATTTCATGTTAACTGTATATGTTATTTCTTCAGCAAGGAAATACTGAACCCCTAGAGTTTGAAAATGGTACAACAAATAAAGATTGTTCTGTATAAAAGGCTTTACTTAAGACTTTTAAGTATTTATTCCCATCATTTAAGCCATACTTTAAAAAAATAAGAAAAAGAAAAAAAAATCATGTATATGTGGTTTAAGTTGAAATATACTCTCTTGGGGTTAAAACTGACAGATCTGAAATTTATAATGATGATTTTTAATGACTGCCAAGCATTCCATTGAAATGATAGGCTAAACATGTATAAAATTTTTCATTTCTGTTTGCAAAATGCTGCAAGGAACAACCTTTAACCCTCACATTAATTGAAACACATTTTATATCAGTTTTTGAAGTTCACAACTAAAAAAAAAAATAATAAAGTGGAATCATCTAAACCATACCAGTATGGGGTACTTAGTGGAAATTTTAGCCCTCACAAATTCCTGGCATGGACGCAACATGATGAAGCAGCTTCCCAAATCAATTCTATTGAACTCTGGTATGTTGGAGTCACAGTTCAGTTAATACCTGAAATGAGAAAATAATCTTAGATAACTGAATATAATTTGTGAAAGAATAATTATATCTTTAAGCAAAAGGTGACTATATGTTTTCACGTATTGTTTGAAAATTAAACAAAAATCATTTTGTGTTTCAAATGAACTCAACTCTTGTTCTCTTTTGAGAAAACTTAGGTGTAGAGGGTGAGGTTGGAGAAGGCAATGGCACCCCACTCCAGTTCTCTTGCCTGGAAAATCCCATGGATGGAGGAGCCTGGTAGGCTGCAGTCCATGGGGTTGCTAAGAGTCGTACACGACTGAGTGACTTCACTTTCACTTTTCACCTTCCTGCATTGGAGAAGGAAATGGCAATCCACTCCAGTATTCTTGCCTGGAGAATCCCAGGGACGGGGGAGCCTGTTGGGCTGCCGTCTATGGGTCGCACAGAGTTGGACACGACTGAAGCAACACAGCAGCAGAGGGTGAGGTGGAGAGAACACTTGCTTGTGTTTCTTTTCATTTGATCTGTCACCATTCAGTGGGCTTGCAACAAAAGAACAATCAAATGCATGATTAACATCATGTATGCATGTTTCAGTCAGGTTTCCTGACAAGACATCAAATCCTCTGAGTTTTATGTGAGAAGTAATCCCAAGATCCAATGTCAGCATAATTCCCCCAAGACAGCTTAAATATATATCATTCACTCTTAAATCAAGTAATCTCTTAAGTTCATTTGGATTCCATTTCAACTTATATCTATCTATCTATCAATCTGTATCTGTCTCTTTACATGGGATTATATACATACACACAGACACACAAACACACACATATTTTTTTCTTTTGACGCTTCTAACGGATTGCTGAAACATGTTTCCCTTCATAGTACTCTAAAGAAATAGATAAAAGACATGTGCAGGGTTGACAAATTATCTTTTGGGAAAGTCTAAACCTGGAAAATATATGAGGAGGAGAGACGTTTATCATAATTACTAGACTACAGTCTCAGCAGGCTGGGATTATTGTAAGTAAAATTGATTTTGTCCATGATTTGATTTTAATTTAGTTTAGCAGAATCATATTCCACAAGAAAGAGATATTTAATTTAGTATATTATGATGAAAAGTCTTCACTTCAATGAATTTTAATGCATTTGGTGTGATAAAAGCACTAACTGATTATCAGTTTTTTTAAAATAGTTATTCCTTATTATTTTATTACCATTTAAATATTTTTTCTGCTCATAATATTTATATTAAATCTAGAAAATATTTTAAGTTTTTGTATTTGTACTCTGGCTGATTGCCTCTGTAAAATACAGCAATTTAGAAAAAATAAATAGGATTTAAAATTTGCTGCATAGGTTTTTTTCATTTGGAAGTTTGTTTTGCTGTTTTGATCTGGAGGTTTACAGAGAAACCATTTGCCTCAGAGTGAGTTGGAGCTGTCTAATTGTCAGCTACAGTTGTAAACAAGGGTCTATGGAAACCAATCTCCTGTAATTTTCCAGTCTACTGTTTTTCAATATAAGGCGTTAGAACACTTGGCAATTTTGAAGATTCTGCTCAACAGAGGTCTCTAGCACTTTATAGTTGGGACCAGATGGGACTAAATTCTGAGGTTAACACCAAGGCCACGAGAACTATCCAAGCAAAGGTAAGAGACAAAAGAGGAAATCTAGAGGGTGGAGCAGCATATTTCTCTTTCTATTGAATAATTTATGCCAAAATGTTCTTGCTCTTTCTCCATTTTTCCTATAGGCTCTTGATCTGTGTATCATGTCAATTCATTATATTCCCTGAAACTCTACAAACTATTTGGAGTAAATTTTTGAGTCTTAATGAATGCAAAGGATATTCACTTTTATTTTATGTTAAGGGTGCTATTCTCTCTACATCAAATAATTAAAACCATCTTTTAGCTCCATATTATTAATTTGCTTCACAGACATTTTGTAACATAAAATTACAAAGTCAAATCAGAATGGCTCTGTGCATGCAGCATGCATTTTGTTGTTGCTTTTAAAGTCAAGAATTAAATAGTACTTGAGACCTAATGTGCTAATTAACTAACAGTGTGATATAGAAGAAAGGAGGTTGACCATAGTAAGACAGGAATAGATTTTTTGCTTTGAAAAGCTACTTAAATTCTGTGAATCCCAGGTTCATTTAATAAGCTAGATAGAACCTTAATAATATTTACTCAAGTGCATTATTGTATGCATTAAAATTATCCAGCATAGGTAAAGGCTTCCCACAAACAGCCTGGAACTAGCACTTAGGAAATGGTGGCGCTCTTGCTGATATTTATGCTTCCTGACTCATTTGTGTTTAGCGCATCCCTTGTGAATAGTGCACAATGAATTGTGGGCGGAAGTGAGGTTTATCCCCGCTGGGCTGGAGTATATAATTGCTTATGGAGATTGTCCAGAACTCTGCCTTTATCTCTATTATGGCAGCCAGCAATGTTATAGGTAGCAGTTAGTCCATCAGGTAAAATCTCAAACAGAGCAGAGCCTCTAGCTGACCTGGGATGGGCTACCATATGAGTGAGGAATAAACCTTGTTTTGCTTTAAACCACTAAGAATAGAGGGCCATTTACTACGGCATACTCCAGACTATCATGATTTTATCATCTTAAATAGTTATAGCATTTAATACCAACGTTATTCTACTTCTTTGAAACTATTTACCATTTAACAGCAAATTCTGATCTTGATTAGGAAACTTTAAAACATTTTTATAGATATCTTCTCATCCCTTTCAAGAGAAAAGTAATGAAAATCTTATTGTTCTTAAACACATTAGGAGAAAAAAAAAAAACAACTGAATCTACATCATTAATTTCATGAAGCTGAAGTACCGTTAGCTAATTTCTCCACAACTGTTTTAGAATACAATTTATCCCAGGACTTCTGGTTTCAGAATAATTTTATAATTTCCTCAGATTGTTGTATGAAATATATATGTATATACATTGCCTTTTTTAAGACCATCTCTCGAGATGTTGTTACAGAAAAACACAAGTGTTCATAGTTCTGTTGATTATCTTTTTCTTCCTTTTCAACATATATCTGCCTCTGCAAATGTGAGCTAACAATATCCAGTGTGCAGTATACAGTCATACAGTTGAAATGGAGAGAGATATGCTTGCCTTTTATTTTATCTAAGATGGTTAACACTGTGAAAGAAATCTTGCATCCTCTGCAGATTTCTCCCTCACCATCCTTGGGAGCTGCAAGGGAGGCTTTTCTTTTGTCAGATGAGTGTAGCATGCTTGTGCCCATTCTGATAAACACTGGAATTTTTCCTGCGATATGTTGAGTTATTTGGAGTATAGGTCACAAGCTTTAGTGTGTTGTGTTTTACTGGCTTTTTAATCTATCTATCTAATCTCTCCAATTTCTTGTCTGTGTTTCACTATCTGTTTGGGGCAAATAAGATTGATAGTGGTACCTTGGATTCTTGTCAGTTAGGACCTGAAGAAACAGTATAAGACACATCACCCAAGCTGAAGCAAGGGAGCTCTCCTTTGGCCTCTGTCTTATCAGTAATCTTTGACTTCCACCAGCTGAGCTGCTGGACTGCTTCACTCCATCTCCTTCTCCTCCAGAATCCGGAGTAATGAGAATTCCCCCACCATTACCGCCTGCGAATCCCGCGCGGAGATTACATCAGTTCATTTAGCTGGAGCTTTTCAGGCACTTGTTGGCAGAAATTGATTTGGTTCCTTTGCTTTTGGATTCTGCCCAAAAGACAGACTCAAATAAGCAGATTCTGCACTTACAAGGTCTGTTTCAGATAATTACCTGAAAATTTAGAAAATGTAAGGCAGTAGGGAGGTTGTTTCTTTATCTGTAAACCCACTAAGAACACGTCTATAATGCAGTTTTTTTTTTTTTTTTTTTTAAGTGTGTTTCTTCCTGGGAGTTTGTCAAGAGGGAAGCGACATGAAGAGAAATGAGAAAGTTAATTGATTTGCTTTTAAGATTGTTTCATTAGAAAGTTTCTAAAAGACAAAAAATAACAAAAAGGTAAATTGAAAAAAAGGTAGCATATATTTTTAACCAATTTTTTCTTCATCAGTCATGATGTCATTTCAAATATGTTACTTGCCAGTTTTCAAACCACAGTTTCTTTGCATACAAATATAGCAATTACTTTCTACCTGTACTGGCTGTATATATAGAGATGGGATTAATGCATCCTCCCTTCTCTCAAAGATTTTGCAGTTCAACAGGGATTAGTTTTTCCATTCATTTGATGGTCTCCATGACTGATCTGTAAGGTTCTGGTGGAGGCTGTCAAATGAACAAAAAAAAGAAAAGAAAAATTTTACATTTGTTGATAACCCCTGTGATTGAAAGCAGTCCAGGACTTGATCTCAGGCAACACCTCTGGATTCCTTACCCTGGGGACATGGAGACAATGGGAAAGATAAGCAGAGAAAGGTCACTTTGAAGTAGGAGCTTTAGCATGATGTTTCTGTTTTTGCTACTACTAAACAATACATCAAATATTTTTTCATATTTTACCTGATGTAATCTAACTTCACATGAGTACAAAAACAATAATTAAATTTCAGGAAGTAATTTGAGTTATCAGCTATTCAAGACAAGCTTCATTTTGTTCCATAATGATAATAACATTATTATTACTGATACTAATAATAACGGAGAAGGCAATGGCACCCCACTCTAGTACTCTTGCCTGGAAAATCCCATGGATGGAGGAGCCTGGTAGGCTGCAGTCCATGGGGTTGCTAAGAGTCGGACACGATGAGCGACTGAACTGAACTGAACTGGATACATCTAGCAATTGTGAAAACTGTATGAAATGAATCAAGAGAAACCCCCAGCATCTCTGGTCTCCTTTGCTGCCAAGCAGGGCTCAGGCACGTTGTGTATCTGACGTCCCAAAATCCTTCCAGTAAAATAGTGAGGAAGGTTGTCTTTCATTAAGACCTAGAATAGTGGAGGTCAAGTGTCATGAGCAACCTGCCCTGGTTGTAGGAGGCTGTAATAAAATACCAGACTTCACTTTGAGTAATAAGCTCTAGGTTCATCCATGTCATTAGGACTGACTTGACTGTGCCCCCCCCTTTTGTTTAATAGCTGAGTAATATTCCATTGTGTATATGTACCATAATTTCTGTATCTATTCATCTGTCAGTGAACATCTAGGTTGCTTCCATGTTCTGCTGCTGCTACTGCTGAGTCACTTCAGTCGTGTCCGACTCTGTGTGACCCCATAGACTGCAGCCCACCAGGCTCCGCCGTCCCTGAGATTCTCCAGGAAAGAACACCGGAGTGGGTTGCCATTTCCTTCTCCAATGCATGAAAGTGAAAAGTGAAAGTGAGGTTGCTCAGTCATGTCCATGTCCTAGGTATTGTAAAAGTACAATCTAGAGGGGTGGGATGAGGTGGGAGATGGGAGAGAGGTTCAGGAGGGAAGGGCCATGTGTACACCTATGGCTGATTCATGTTGATATATGGCAGAGGCCATGGCCAACACAATATTGTAAAACAATATCCTCCAATTAAAAAAAAATTAAAAATATATCACAGACTAGGTGGCTTAGAAACAGAAGAAATGTGTTGCTCAAAATTCTGGAGTCTGGAAGTCCAAGATCAGGGTGCAGCATGGTCAGGTGACTGTCCTCTTCCAGGTCACAGACTTCTCATTATATTTTCACGTGGGGGGAAGGGGTTGAGTGCTTTGTGGGTCTATTTTATAAGATCACTAATCTCTTTCATGAGGGCTCTATCGTCATGACCTCATCTCCTCCAAAAACCCTACCCCCTACCATCACCTTTGGGGATTAGGATTTCAATATATGAATTTTTAGGATTGCAAATTCAGACTATGGTGTTTCTAAGGCACATAGTTAGTGAGTTGCACAATTAGAATTCATACCCAGGTGAGCCACAACCCCTGTTACAAAGCTGGCACTCAATGAATGCCATTTATCCTCTTTGAAAACAGAACTTTTTATACTTATTGAACATATAATTAAAGTAGAAGACCCTCATCCCAGAATTAAAAAAGCACATACCTAAGAATATACATAGATAAACCCAAAATGTTGGTGTTGTGTACATCCTTAAAGCAGTGAAAACCTCTGAGCAACTGATAGGTTCAAAGTCAATTTCTATAAAATTGAAACATAGCTTAATTAGAAAAATCAGTGCAATACTATCAATAGAAATAAATTTCTTTTGCAAAATGGTTTATTCTGTTAAGCTTTATCTGTTACTGTGTTTGATGAGGCAAATATTATAGCTGTATTATTGTCTTGAATTGGTATTTCGTGAGCCTGGATCCTCTTCCCAATGGAACCCCAAGACTATACTTGTTCCTGTCACTCAGTCCCTCTCAGATGTCACTGGCCCTCCTTGATTGACCACTTTGTCTATAATCACCATCTACAACATGTTGCATTCCACAACCCACTGTATTTTTCTTTTTTACACTTGCAATTACTTGACAGCATGGTATAATTTTATTCTTCATTTTTTTTTCTTTATCTCCATTGGAATATAAGGTCCTGAACTTTGTTTTGTACCTTAAAAGATTCCAGTACACAATAGGCAGCAGATATCTATTGCATACATGAACAGAAGAGTTTCTAGGTAGCAAAGAGTTACACTTGAACAATAGTGCAACCATATTTGCTATTTCAGAGACAGAACAAGGAGAGGGCAGAGTTGAGCCTGAGCCTTTGGCGCAGGGTGCCAGAACAACCCTGGGAGAACTCAGTCCTTCCCAGAGGAGAGCTGTGTACAGAGAGGAAGAAGAAAACAGCATGCAGTTAGAAGCACATGAAATGCTCTCACTTGTGATGTGGTCATCTACTAAAATGCCCCTTAGCCACTTTTCACTCAGTACTGTTTAAAGCCATGCTTCCTTTTAAAAAAAATAAATCTGAAAACCAATATTTGCAAGCTGCCATATATTTGCAAGAGGTACTGTGCTGTGCTTAGTTGCTCTGTCGTGTCTAACTCTTTGTATCCCCATGGACTGTAGCCTGCCAGGCTTCTCTGTCCATGAGGATTCTCCAGAAAAGAATACTAGAGTGGGTTGCCGTGCCCTGCCAGGGGATCTCCTGCAACCCAGGGATCAGACACAGGTCTCCTGCATCGCAAGCGTATTCTTTACCATCTGAGCCACCGGGGAAGCCCACATTTGCAGGTTAGCTGTATCCAGTTAACTTCAGAATGTGGGCATTGTGTATCAGGTGATGCCTTCATCTCTAGCTAGAAGCCCTTTCACAGGTGTGCTAATGTATAGAAAACTATTAATACAATTGTTTGTTACTCTTTGTGGATCAGTTCAGTTCAGTTGTCACTCAGTCAAGGTGAGCCAATAA
Source organism: Bos mutus (assembly GCF_027580195.1). Taxonomy (NCBI): domain Eukaryota; kingdom Metazoa; phylum Chordata; class Mammalia; order Artiodactyla; family Bovidae; genus Bos; species Bos mutus. The sequence goes on along the minus strand of NC_091628.1, from coordinate 40,275,256 downwards.
CACATTAATATTTGACATGGATCATAGGCAAGCTCTTATTGCTGTTTAAGATTACCCGTATTTTTCAAAGCATAAAAATCTGTTTGTTCTCATTTATAGTAATACTTCTGCTGTGGGAGGAAAGATGTAGTTATAAGCTCAATTACAGCTCCTGGCTTATCGGTAGTGATGTCCTAGATGGGACTGTGGTCCTGATGAGAGCAATGCAGTGAAAAATGAAGATCACGCTGAGTACAACAGAAACTTAAAATGAGATTGTGTTTAAATTCACTGCTGGGACTTGCACACTTGGCACTGGAGAATATGGGGTCACTATAGTAAGATAAGGAACATTCAATCATATCCATCAGGGAAGCTAAGTTACTGGTTCTGTGGCTCTTGTTTAAATGCCAAATTTCTTTTTGATGATGTATTTGTAATACTTATGTAATACTTACATATGTGTGTCTGTATATACACATATGTAAGTATGTGTGTATATACAGACACACAGACACACAGTTACATGCGAATATTGAACACATACATTATATTTACATAAAACATGAGAGGAATAAAAATTATGAAGACATAAAAAATCTATTTTCCATTAATATGTTATTATTTCACAATGCTTTGATGTAAGAAGAAGATACATATGGTATTGTATAATGTAAACATAAGGATTGAGAAATGTTTCCTTATGATTTTAAAAGTTATCATTAAGCCTGCTACTAATTAAATCAGATACAAACTGGAACTATGTAAATAAAATCAATTATGTGAGTTTTATTTGCATGTTCATAATTACAGATTTTCAGAGAATAATACTGAGTCGAAAAAAAAAAACTTCATGAAATTGTAAGTAAGAAGGGGGAAAGGGAAAAAGAATACATTTTATTCATGAGCTTGTTATCTGTTAGGTATAATGATTGATCTTTTTGGGGTGGCAATACTATTTATGCTCAGCGCTAATGTAAAAGCTAAGTATCAACTTCATCTTTAGAAGAAAAGAAATAAAATGTTTGAGATAATTAGTAATTTGGCCATGGTTAAACTGGTAGTCATTGGTAGAACCAGGATTTAGACTCAGATCTTTCTGAATTCAAAGTTCATCTTTATTATTTCTGGGTATACTCAATTTTCTTTTTTTCCCTCTTTCCACAAAAATAATGCTATCTCATTTTATTTGTTTGTTGTGTCTATTTTTCCTATTATCTTTTAGGAAAGGGCACCAAAAGTAAGCTTAATTTAGTGCTGAGAGTGTGCTAAAATCTTTCAGACACAGCAAATACATGGCTATTAGGTCTAGATTAAATAAAGTTTGCTTTTGGTGACAAACTACGGTGCTGATGACCTATGACCTATAAGATGCACATTTTGATTATTTCCAAATGTTGTCATGCTGAGAATTTCATATCCTCCCAGCTTTTCCCATAGACTGTTGCCAATGGATAATGCATTGGTTTGAATCTAAGAGAGGTTAATTAAAAACCTACTCTGCTTCCCTTTAGATTTCTGTCATTCACTTACTCTATTCAATAAACATATAGTGAATACAAACTTAAGTAGACACTGCATCAACCTTCCCTGATTCTATGAAAACTAAAGACTTCTACAAAGGTTGGGAACACAGTTTTGAAGACAAGTACTATAAAGAAAAGAAATAGGTATATGGGGGTCCATCTACTGTTACCCCAAAACACCTGGCATATGTAAAAAGGTATAGCTGCTGCTCCTCGATGTTCATTAATTGTTACCATGTAGTCATATAACTCAGTGTTGCCTGAAATAGAATTTTTCAAAAGAACAAAAGAAATTCAGATTTTTATATGCAATTAGTCATTTTTAAATATTGGGACATTTTGGTTGTTTAGGTACAGAACAAATATATTTCGCCTATACTCCAACACTTTGAAATGCATGTTCTATAGAGATATATTGACTATTATTTCCACCACTAGACAGTGAGTTCCTAGAGGACCAGGATCATCTTAGGACCAATGTGGGTTAGTAATTGTTTGCTTAATAAGGTAGAGACACTTATTCATTAGGAAGCAAACAGTGATACCTAATGAGTGGAAAGTAAGCCTCTGACCAAGATGGAGAGAAGGTATCTATGAGCTCCCACTATATCATGAATATCTTGAGATGGCAATGCCATTTAATGACTCAAGTTCATGTTTTTGTTGGTATTATCCATTTTGTAAATGAAGGAGAGAGTATAATCAAGTAAGGCTCATGAAATTGCATCCTCCAACAAATACATGTTGAAAATAACTGGAATCTTATGTCCAATATACTTTATTTTCCATTTTTTTTTAATTTTTATTAAAGTATAGTTACTTTACAATGTTTTGCTAGTTTCTACTGTACAGGAAATTGAATTACCTATGCACATACATATATCCCATCTTTTTTCAGATTTTATTCCCATTTAGGTCACCACAGAGGACTGAGTTCCCTGTGCTATACACTAGGTTTTCATTAGTTATTATTTATATATACTATTAATAATGTATATACGTCAGTTCCAATCTCCCAGTTCATCCCATCTTCCCTTCCCCCTTGATATCCATCTGTACCTCTGTGCTTATTTCTGCTTTTTAAGTAAGATCCTCTATAACAGTCTCTAAATTGACTTTAAATTCTAGTGGTTTTAAATTATATTCTTACAAAGTTTTGCACAACATATTTAATCTTGTTAATCTTCAATTTTATAATATATACAGATAACATAATAATAAAACTCATGGAGACTCTATGACATTTATTTAAGATAACATGCATGATGTTCTTGAGATAACATGAATGAAAAGTGTGTGGCATCTAATTGCTTTCCAATAAGTGATAGATATATTATAGCTATTGTTTTGTGGTTAAACCTGTGTTCCATATGCTATAGCTCTGAGGACAAAGGTTGCCAAACACTAAAATGACACTGATTTCTGGAAAGGTAGAGACAGTTATTTGTCATGGTCCCACACAACAATGTTGGTTATTTCTAAGGAGCCATGTTGAAAAAGCAAGAAAGTTCCAGAAAAAAAACATCTACTGCTGCTTTATTGACTATGCTAAAGCCTTTGACTGAAGATCACCACAAACTGTGGAAAATTCTTAAAGAGATGGGACTACCAGACCACCTAACCTGCCTCTTGAGAAATCTGTATGCAGGTGAGGAAGCAACAGTTAGAACTGGACATGGACCAACACACTGGTTCCAAATCAGAAAGGAGTACATTAAGGCTGTATATTGTCACCCTGCTTATTTAACTTATATGCAAATACATCTTGAAAAATACTGGGCTGTATGAAGCACAAGCTGGAATGAAGATTGCTGGGAGAAATATCAATAACCTCAGATATGCAGATGACATGACCCTTCTGGCAGAAAGTGAAGAAGAACTAAAGAGCCTCTTGATGAAAGTGAAAGAGGAGAATGAAAAAGTTGGCTTAAAGCTCAACATTCAGAAAACTAAGATCATGGCATCCAGTCCCATCACTTCATGGCAAATAGGTGGGGTAACAGTGGAAACAGTGGCAGACTTTATTTTGGGGGGTTCCAAAATCACTGCAGATGGTGACTGCAGCTGTGAAATTAAAAGACGCTTGCTTCTTGGAAGAAAAGCTATTACCAACCTAGACAGCACATTAAAAAGCAGAGACATTACTTTGCCAACAAAAGTCTGTCTAGCCAAGGCCATTGTTTTTCCAGTAGTCATGTATGCACATGAGAGTTGGACTATAAAGAAAGCTGAGCACTGAAGAATTGATGCTTTTGAACTGTGGTGTTGGAGAAGACTCTTGAGAATCCCTTGGACTGTGAGATCAACCAGTTCATCCTAAAGGAGATAAGTCCTGAGTGTTCATTGGAAGAAATGATGTTGAAGCTGAAACTCCAATACTTTGGCCACCTGATACAAAGAGCTGACTCATTTGAAAAGACCCTGATGCTGGGAAAGATTGAGGGCAGGAAGAGAAGGGGATGACAGAGGATGAGATGGCTGTATGGCATCACTGACTCAATGGACATGAGTTTGGGTAAACTCTAGGAGTTGGTGATGGACAGGGAGGCCGGGCACGCTGCAATCCATGGGGTCGCAAAGAGTTGGACACAACTGAGCGACTAAACTAACTAACTAAGGAGATATGTCAGGGGGCCCAATGTTCACCAAGAATAAAGGCCTTGCTGCTAAGTCACCTCAGTCCTGTCCGACTCTGTGTGACCCCGTAGACGGCAGCCCACCAGGCTCTCCCGTCCCTGGGATTCTCCAGGCAAGAACACTGGAGTGGGTTGCCATTTCCTTCTCCAATGCATGAAAGTGAAAAGTGCAAGTGAAGTCGCTCAGTCGCATCTGCCTCGTAGAGACCCCATGGACTGTAGCCCACCAGGCTCCTCTGTCCATGGGATTTCCCAGGCAGGAGTACTGGAGTGGGGTGCCATTGCCTTCTCCGGAATAAATGTTCACCAAGAATAAAGGCCTTGCTTCCCTTTGAATAGAGAGCCATCTTTAGCACCTCTCTCCCAACCTCCAGACAATCAGATTCAGGCTGTCCAGAATTTTTCAGTAATGAAAGTGAAGGTCACTGAGTCATGTCCGACTCTGCGACCCCATGGACTATACAGTCCATGGAATTCTCCAGGCCAGAATACTGGAGTGGGTAGCCTCTCCCTTCTCCAAGGAATCCTCCCAACCCAGGGATCAAACCCAGGTCTCCCTCATTGTAGGCAGATTCTTTACCAGCCGAGCCGCAAAGGAAGCTTTCAGTAATGAAAGAAAGAAAGTGAAATCACTCAGTCATGTCCAACTCTTTGCGACCCCACAGACTGTAGCCTACCAGGCTTCTCTGTCCATGGAATTTTCCAGGCAATAGTACCAGAGTGGGTTGCCATTTCCTTCTCCAGGGGATCTTCCCGACCCAGGGATCAGACCCGGGTCTCCTGCATTGAAGGCAAAGCCTTTGCCCTCTGAGCCACCAGGGAAGCCCAGTAATGAAGAAATCACTATATAAGAAAATTGCATGATTGAATCATGAATTTCAGTCTGGAGAACATGTATTGAAATTTACAGGGTAACTTTCTCAACTTCAAGAAGACACATCAAATAACTGTGAGGACCACTCGTTTTCAAAGAAGCCCATACTCAACCAGAAATGATTTTTAGCTAAGAATTCTCATTTTAGGGTTAGGGTTGGGGCTAGTGCACTGGGATGACCCAGAGGGATGGTATGGGGAGGGAGGAGGGAGGAGGGTTCAGGATGGGGAACACATGTATACCTGTGGCGGATTCATTTTGATATTTGGCAAAACTAATACAATTTGTAAAGTTTAAAAATAAAATAAAAAAAATAAAGAATTCTCATTTTATATATCAATAGCCTCAGATATGCAGATGACACCACCCTAATGGCAGAAAGTGAAGAGGAACAAAAGAACCTTTTGATGAAAGTGAAAGAGGAGAGTGGAAAAGCTGGCTTAAAACTCAACATTCAAAAAACAAAGATCATGGCATCCAGTTGCATCACTTCGTGGTAAATAGATGGAGAAACAATGGAAACAGTGACAGACTTTATATTCTTGGTCTCCAAAATCACTGCAGATGGTGACTGTAGCCACGAAATTAAAAGACACTTGTTCCTTGGAAGAAAAGCCATAGCGAACCTAGGGAGCATATTAAAAAGCAGAGACATTACTTTGCTGACAAAGGTCCATATAGTCAAAGCTATTGTTTTTCCAGTAGTCATGTATGGATGTGAGAGCTGGACGATAAAGAAGGCTGAGCACTGAAGAACTGATGCTTTTGAACTGTGGTGTTGGAGAAAATTCTTGGGAGTCCTTTAGACTGCAAGGAGATCAAACCAGCCAATCTTAAAGGAAATCAACCCTGAATGTTCATTGGAAGGGCTGATACTGAAGCTGAAGTTCCAGTACTTTGGCCACCTGATGCGAAGAGCTGACTCATTAGAAAAGACCCTGATGCTGGGAAAGATTGAAGGCAGGAGGAGAAGGGGATGACAGAGGATGAGATGGTTGGATGGCATCACTGACTAAATGGACATGAGTTTGAGCAAGCTCTGGGAGATGGTTAAGGACAGTGAAGCTTGGCGAGCTGCAGTCCATGGGGTCTTAGAGAGTTGGACATGACTGGGCGACTGAACGACAACACTCATTTCGTGGTGAAGAGTTGTATCTTTTTAAATAAGTATCTATATGGTTATGTATCCAAGAATATAAGAAACATAGATTAGTAGTATAGTTACAGAATAAAGATGTGTTATTTTGATATATGCACACTATATCAATATATAGAATAGTGCATAATTAAACATATGCAGGCTTAAATTTCATCATCAGTGCTGACTTAAAAGTTTAGGCTGACCCTGTCCTCTCTGCCTTTGTGATTGTGTAGTGGGTGAGGATGATGATGGTGGTGGTGGTGGTGATGATAAAGCGACCACTGACACATTGAATACAAGGCTCTATGTTAAATGATTTATATATAGGCTCCCATATAATCCTCACAATACTCCTATTACTAAGGTGTCATTTTTCCCTCACTTAACAGAGGAGGAAAAGAATGGTTGGAGAGGTTAATTACTTGAGGTTTACACATTAGTATAGTCATGATTCTCACTCCAGAACATGGGCTCCTAATTTTACACTTTGCTTTCCCCTTGAGAGCAAAGAACTCTAAGGGAGGCTAGGGGTCTTCTTTAAATGCATCTCCTGAGACACATTTCTACCAAGAAAACTTCTTTGTCATCTATAATATTGAACCTCTGTCCCCTCCTTTAGTGAATATAATTAATTATTGACTATGCATCTTATTGGAAGCAGGAAATCAAATAAAACCAGTGATACAAAAATAGACATAGAGATACATAGATAGTATCTGGTCAGCTAACTAACTAGAATAGATGTAGTGATCAGTTCGAGAAATAGTCACATTTTTGTTAATTAGGTTCTTAGTGATGTTTTTTAAGTGCCATCCATTCTTCTAAACAAATAAGTACTTGTCTCTTAAATAAGTAAATTGCATCCCTGGCCTCATTTAGTACATTAACCGCCTTATGAGAACTGATAAGACTTCTTTAAATATTCTAGTATCCTGCGGCTTCTCCTTTTAAAATAACAGCACTCTGTTTTAAGATTCCATTTTAATAAATGTGTGCATGTGTGCATGTTGTTTGTGAAAGTACTCTATTTATTCTGTGCTGCTTGCCCTGTTTCTTTAGACAGCATTTTTCTCAGACTATAATATCTACCCCCACAACCCTGCCCTCCTACAGAGGTCTAGAATACATAATTCCATTTGAATCTAAGGAAAAATCCTAGGAGGAGTACTGTGCATTTAAAGACACTCAGTGAGTGTGAGCTGGGACTATTGATTCTGCTTACACATATTTATGTTCAGATATACACATATTTATCTTAAAATCTCAACAAATGTACCAGAATTTTCAGAAAAAAACATATTTCAATTATAAACTGGAACATCTCAGAGTTTCTTTTCACCTATATTTCCTGTAGCAACTATTATTTATATTTAATGTTTCAACAAATGTAATATATGTACTACCATCAAAAGCCTCAGGGAAAAAGAGAATAATTTTTAGTAAGTGTAATATTTTACTTGAAAAAAAACCCATGTAGGATAGAAACTTTTAAGCAAAAATAATAAAACATAATCCACTAAAGCAAAATAAAATTTAATAGTAGAATTAATGCAATTGTGAGAACTTTAAGAATTCAGCTCCTCAAGTTACTTTTAGAATCATAGTCTCTCTAATGGTCTCAACAAATATACCGTGTATCATACAGTGGCTCAAACAAACAAATTTATGCATTTACCAGTGTAAAACATTCATTAAAAAAAAATTCTACTGGGTATATGTGCCAGGGCTGAGCAGTATGACAGGTGTTGGGACGTAAATGTTCCCAGCAATAAGATTGTGATTTTTTTTCCTCTGGGTGAAATTAGTGCGCTTATTTCTACCTTTCACCCTGCAAGCTGTTTTGATTGTAAGTTTCTCTGTATTGTTATTGGTACTGTTCAATTGCTAAGCCATGTCTGAATTTTTGCCATCCCATGGACTGAAGCACACCAGGCTTCACTTTCCTTCACTGTCTCCTGGAGTTCGTTCAAATTCATGTCCATTGAGTCAGTTATGCTATCTAACCATCCCCTTCTCTGCTGCCCTCTTCTCCTTTTGTCTTCAGTCTTTCCCAACATCAGGGTCTTTTCCAATAATTCGGCTTTTCACATCAGATGTTCAATGTATTGGAACTTCAGCTTCAGCATCAGTCCTTCCAATGAATATTCAGGGTTGATTCCCTTTAAAATTGGCTGGTTTGATCTCCCTGTAGTTGAAGGCACTCTCAAAAGTCTTCTCTAGTACCATAATTCAAAAGCATCAATTCTTCGACACTCAGCCTTCTTTATCATCCAACTCTCACATCCGTACATGACTACAAGAAAAACCATAGCTTTGACTCTTAGTATTAGAGCATGGTAACGGTTTATTTCTTTTCTCCTCTGAAATGCTGAATATTAACATGACTTTGTCAAAACGTACACATAGCCATCATATATGCATTAGAAAATGATAGCTAGAAAAACTCTGAAGTTTGCTAACACTAATTTATTTAACCTCCAAAGTTGCAAGTTAGTTGAGGTCTCTTAGATGAGTTATTTTTAGACAAAATTAGGACATGCAGCAGAACGGACAGTACTGAATCCATCAGTTGGATCACTGTATGTAAAAGTTCACATATTCCTCACCATGATAAGCAAATGTGATTGTGCATGTGCACATACTAGAATGCATTTATAAGTTCATTTGCAAAAGAAAATCTATGAAAACAAAAATAAGACAATCTCAAAATAGCAGATTTTTTCCTAATATATTACTCTATTAACTAAGTTATATCTTCAATTAAAGTGAATTTTGAAGTGATTCTAAAAACATAGAAAGACTAAAAAGAAAACTTTAATATTTTGCCCCTCCTCATCCTATTTTTCCTTTTATTTTACCAATATCTCTGTTACAATAAGGTTTTTCCCCCTACCCCTTACCCAAAGTGAGTGTGTGGGTGGGTAGGTGAATCAATTGCTTGTTTCTTTCATTGATGGTGGGTCAGCAGTTCTATAATTTTAGCTTATTGGGTTTCTATGAGGCTCTAATGAGTTAATAGTTGCAAATTGTTTAGAAAATATTTGGTATATAGTAAGTGCTCATTAACTATTAGCTTTTTCTCAGGTAATCGCAGAACTTGCTTTGAACATGAATCTGATAAATAATGAAATCTAAACTTAAATGTGTCATGAATTATCAGGACACCATATGTAAATGACAAATGGGGCTAAAAGGCAAATCATACATTCCATGCATTGTTTAACTTTGTGAATCATAAAGGTGGTTTGCATTATTTTGTAGATTCTATTTTTCTTTGGTGTACAAATATGGAGGCAATAAATTCAGCATAAAGTCATTGTTTTGAGATGGGTTATGATCTGGAGAATAAAGATGTGTGTATGTGTGTGTGTGTGTGTGTGTGTGTGTGTGTGTGTGAGAAAGACAGAGAGACAGAAGGAGGAAAAGAGAAGCGAGGAAAAGAGACAGAAGCACTTAAAAGAGAGCAAGCTAATGTGATATATACATTTTAGTCTTGGCCCCCTTTCTAATATCTTTTATCTTATTTTATGCTGTTAACCAAAATTTCCCATCCCAGAGCACCACATTTTATTTTTCTCATTCTATAACACCTTGCCTTTTCTAGTTTCTTGTGTGCTATTTGTGGCCTCCTTACCCTTCTGTTCCTCTTTTTCATTCTGAGGTTCCTGAAGGATAGAGCAAAACTGCAGTTATAGATATGTGTATGGCACTTATTTTTGGACAAAGCTTTACCACAAATTTCAGTTTTTTCCCCATTTTATATAAAACAGGTCGAATCACCTACAAGAAAATTGAAACTCACATTTTCTTTCACTTATAAATTGTGTTGTAACATAAGATTTTGTATGTCCTCTCTTTGGGATCTGCTCTCCTGTTTCCCCTGGCTTCTCTGGAACAGGGTACTCCACTGCCTTGACCTCTCTACCTTCTCCCAGACTATGGGCTTCCTCTCTAGATGAGACTGCTCCCTTTCAAGCACAGGTAGAACTGCTTTCTTGTTATTGTCCACATAGTCAGATTGAAGGCAGGAGGAGAAGGGAGCAATAGAGGATGAAGATGGTTGGGTGGCATCACTGATTTGATGCACATGAGTTTGAACAAACTCCAGGAGATAGTGAAGGACAGGGAAGCATGGCGAGCTGCAGTCCATTGAGTCACAAAGAGTCGGACACAATTTAGTGACTGAACAACCAACAACAATATAGTCAGCACCAGATGAAAATCTGCAGCACTTGGAACCCCTCCTGTCTAAAACAGGGCAACGGACTGCTCTGCTGTGTAGCTTGTATGAGTAGATGGCAGAGCCACTTTCAACCAGAAACCATGAAAACCCCTTGATTACCAACCCTCCACTTATATGAATAAGTTACAAGGCTCAGTTCTTCCTGCTTATCCATATCGCATGAATTTGTGTATTTGCAATATATATATTATAGCCAAATGTATAATTAAATTATAATTTATATTAATATCTCCCATTGTGTATTTACCTACCTGGTCTTTTTGTATCCACTTTTAACCTAATGCACAATTTTGTACTTTGTTTTGTTTTAAAGCTGCAGCTAGTGTGATCTTTAATGATATATGTATGAACTTGGAAAGTAAAACTTTCCGTGGATTGTTAGTTATCCTTCAGATAACCTCCCAAATCCTTAACAGGGCTTGTAAAGTGATCTGAGCACTGACCTCTGCACCTTATTTCTTTTAATTCCTGGAGCCAGTCAGCCTCTCTTCCCTCTTAGCCGGAGGGCATGCATTTCCCCTGCTGGCTATCTTCCTTATCTTTTCCCTAACCACTTCTTAAAGGGCTAACTTCTACTCTCAATTCAATGCCATTTCTCAAGGTGTTCTCCTTCCCCTCGCCCCTTATCTTATGTTTTATCAACCCGTATGCTTCCTTTCATCAAGCTGGACACTCGCTGATAATTCCCAGTGTATAATCACACCAAATAATTCTTTGGCAGATTGCATTTGAAATCAGAAATATGACAGCCTGATTCTAACCTTATCACTTATAGCTGAGTGACTTTATGTGTGCCACTTGATTTCTCCAAGTTTTATGTCCCCATCTGTAACATATGGGCTTGCTGAGATATAGCAAACGATATCTAACACAGTGCCTGGAACATTTATTTCCCACAACTTAAATGTTATTCACCTCTGATTTGGCTTAGTTGTATAATCCTATCATGTGCTCCATGCTCAGTCGCGACTGACTCTTTGAGATCCTACGGACTGTAGCCCAACAGGCTTCTCTGTCCATAGGGTTTTTCAGGCAAGAATACTGGAGGGGGTTGCCATTCCCTCTTTCCTGGGGATTTTCCCAAACCAGGAATTGAACCTGCATCTTCTGCAGTGCAGGTGGAGTCTTTACCTCTGAGTCACCAGGGAACCCCATAATCTATCATCCTGCCTACCAAAGATGTGACCTAACTAATAATTTGATACTCAAGGTACATTAGGGAAATGAGAGAGAGACTGAAAGGCAGGATGGTTTCTGCCAACCAGCTGTGAAAAATGACAAGCTTTGCTAGGTCTTTCCTTATTGGCCCTTCACTGTTTGCTAATGAACCCCTGTGTTGACTGATCTTTTCATTGTACCTTCTGCTTTTTACCCCTAATTAAGAAACACCAGTCCTTACTCCAGGTCCATCTCCCAGAAAGATGAGAGAGAAGGAGAGTTGGCAAATCAATGCTAATTTCAAACTATCTTAATGTTTTCTTTCCCTTTATTAATGTGTTTGCACTTCACAAGCACCTCTGGAGAGAAAATGGCTTACCCCATAGGCTGCAAGAATAGATAGACATTTTCATTGCCAAGGTCAGTATGGTGGGTAATTATTTTGGAGCAAGTTAAATAAAGAATCTTCCTTAAATAAGGAATCTTAAAATATTCTCTATTTAATCTGTGCTCTAAGGAAATCCCATTGATTCCTAGTGCTACTGCATCTTCATTTGTGGCCATTAATACAATTAAAAAACCAAGTAAAGGAATAAGATTTCTAATCCCCCAAAGATCTGTATCTATTGTTTGCTGAGATTTTAGCTATATTTTTTATTTCTGACTCTTGACATGTTTATATATGCTGAAGATTTCAATTAAAATAGACAGCAGAGTGATATTGAATCAATACTTGTTGTTTTGTATCTAGGGAAAAAGAAGCAATATGAAATATGGAAATCTGAGAGAATGTAAATGCTTTAGGATCTGCTGTGAGACATATCCTCCTGCTTGTCAGACAGACATGATTTTTAGAGCAGAGAATTTGCTGGCTTAAAGAAGACAACTTGCCAGTTTCATTAGTTTCATATCTTTCGCTAGACAGAGTCACTGTTCCAATCATTAAAATACCAGTCCTAAGCTCCCATTAAGTTTGAGCCAAATGACAGCATGTTTTAGAAGTGCTTTGTACAATAACAATATGTAGCTGAATACTCCTTATAGATGAGTAAGCCTGTGATAACTTCACTCTAAACTGAGTTCCACTCTCTTTTACTTGCTTAGGTTTGCGAGCTTGCCAGGAACACAGTTATTAGTGCTTCTTATGAATACCCACTAGAGATCCCATTGAAAGAGATTCATTGATAGAACAGTAGAAATTTGTAAACATAAAGTACCAATATGGTAGGAACTAAATAGGTGGAATCACCAATTTTAATTATGGTGAAGCTGAATTTTTTCCCCTCCCTGGTCAGGGGTGTGTGGAGCAGTCAAACAGATTAGACCCAAAGAACAGTGAAGTGCTTAAACATATATAAGGGACACTTCAGAATAAATTCTATCAGATCATGAAGTATCTCTTGCAACCAAAATTAGGATGGGAAATCTACCAGCACAGAGCAAATCTCTAGTGAAGAAAATGCTATGTTTTCATTTTTAAAACCAAAGTATTTCATTATTTTGTTCCATACTGTGCGCTCCACATAGCATCAGCCTGGGATTCAGAAGAAACTAAAGGAAGTCTTGTGACAAACATTTAAGGTCAACTAGATAACATTTTTATTCTCTATGATTCCCTCTGAATTTGCAATTGTTCATTCTGAATTCATTGTTCTCTGAAAGCAAGGAACAAAACAAACAGTAACTGTTGGATATCTTGTCTCTGTCTATCTGCAGAATTTGGGGCCTGCATGTGGTTCTTCAGAATGTAGTAGAAAACAGTATTTATGTTTATGTATTTTGTGTTTTTTTGAACATATTTTCCTACAGACATATTCAATTTCTTAAACTGCTAATGCACAAGAGTTTCTCAAATTGGCAATTATTTCATGGACTGGAAAGGTAAATAAATATCTCCTTTGAAATAGCTCCTAAAGAAAAGGTGGGGATACTCAGCCATTTACCAGTAAGTGCTTGGTGCTTTGTTAAAAAGCACATGGCTTCTTTATAGTCATCCACAGGCAAAGATTCCTATAAAAGATGTTAATAAGTTCTTGATATGTATACATGTGCCTCTGGGCTTGTGCTCCACCTAATATGAAGAGGGAACTACAATAATCTGTCCCTGGAGACAACTCTGTTGATTGCTAGGAAGAGGTACTTGATTGCTTTTCTGAAATGTTTAGAAGAATATGCTTTATCTCTAATGTGCTAAATGTCCACATATGAAATACAAAACAGTAGAGGATTTCCCCCAATCAACAGGCCTTCTGTTAGCAACATCATTCCCTAGCATGTGCCTGTAAGACAGCTCATTAGGACAATGTATATGATATGCTTCAGATCCTTTTTAAATCAATGTGTAAGGCTCACCCAATAATAACTTCTTTATCATCCAAATACTATTTTTACATTTATGCCCATGTTTTACTGAACATAGGAAGCATAATAGTAAAGAAAATCATCTTCCATTAGATCAAGAAGTACCAATTAAGGAAAGCTAAAAGTTACAGAGAGCAGACCATTTTTAGACTATTAGAAACATCTGATTACAATTCACTTACATCTAAAAAATGATTTACCTTTCAAGAATGACTAAAGTTTTTGGTCTCCTAAGGTTTTAAGCACGTGTTGCTATTGCAAACCCTGCAGGTGTTTCAGTTTTATGTTTTTGGATGGTTTTGCTTTTTAATTCAAATTGAAATGGGCCTGTGTTTGCCTGTCAGGGTAACAAAACTATCCCAGCAGCAGATTCAATTCTCGAGATATAATTATGAACACCTACTGTGTGCAAAAACTGTGGGAGACCCTGAACAAGACACACCGATGAGTTATAGAGGCCGTGCCTCCAAACTGCCCACAATCAGAAGTTCAACCTTTATTGAGCTTTTAATTAGAGCCAAATAGCCTTGGAGTTTGTAGGCCCAAGGGGAAGACAGTTCACAGATTTGTTCTATCTCCCTCCCACCCATTTACCATTATCTTTTTTTCCCCAAGGCAGTCGGATTTCTCTCTCTCTCTCTTTTTTTTTTTTTTTTTTTTGGCCTCTCTCGGAGAATATACATTTGTGTGGGAGTGAATGCCTGAGTCACTGCTCAAGCACAGGAAAACAGAGGGACGAGCAGCGCTCTCTGCTGTTATAAGCACGGCCTCATCCCCCTTTGCTCCTGTCAATGGTGCTTCGGGCCCTGAGCATATGGGCAGGGGCTTGTCATCAGAGCCACTTATGGCACATATATAAAATTTACTGTGCCTTCCTGGAAAAATGCAGGGTTTGTGAACCACTTGGGAGAGGAATGGATTTATGGAAGGGGAAAAACACACCCAGTCAAGCCATTAAACACTGGTTTTCATGCTGTTCTCAATCACCAGACTATCATGGAAGAGCTCTCATCTTAGGCTCAAAAGAAGCGAGTGTTTGTGTCCTTTTTGAAATAAATTACTGGTCAAGATCTTTTTTAGGGAGCAATTTCCCTATTTATATCCTCAGAAACATAAGTTTATGATGTCAATGATCACGGTAAGGGATAGGCAGCACATAAAATGCCAGAAGTAGCTTGAAAGTTATTTTTATATTACTGAAAAGAAAAACCATATCAGAAACAGTCATTTCTCAAGTAATTAATCCTTTTGAGT
This sequence comes from Bos mutus, assembly GCF_027580195.1. Taxonomy (NCBI): domain Eukaryota; kingdom Metazoa; phylum Chordata; class Mammalia; order Artiodactyla; family Bovidae; genus Bos; species Bos mutus. Next base: position 40,260,084 of record NC_091628.1, on the reverse strand, counting down.
TGATTTATCAAAGAAATCCTGTTCATAAATTGTACCATACTTCTGTTGGTAGAAAATTGGTAATATGTTCTACAGCGCTTTTGGATGAATAAATCCATGAAGGGTCTTAAGTCAATCTTCCAATCTGGCATTAGCATTTTCATCTCACTATGCATGATATTTTTAAAATCAGGAGAGTTGGCTTTCAGTGTAAGTAGGCATACATTAAAACATAAGAGCTTGGTGGCGTGCTGTTAGATGCTGTTTGACTTGGAAAAGCATTGTACATTTCCTCTAATATGTTTAATTTTACTTAAAGACATAACACTCACTCCGTCCTATATCTGTTTGTGAAACTATATTAAATACTTCTCATGTTGAAATTGTGAACCAAAATTGGTGGCCAGCAAGGGTAGGAAGGAAAAAGAAGACTCATTGAGAAGACTTTCGGGATGTCAATTTCCATTGAACAGAAGGAGGGAGAGCTCTTTGTATGTAACTATATATTTTGCATAACTTAACCTTTAAAGTGTTGTGTGGTTTATTTATATATATGAAATCAAAATGAACATGCCACTCTTTTCTACTGAATATGTCATTTTGGCTAAGGCTATAATTAGAAATGCATAACTTGAATATTTTGAAAGTGTTTTGTTTTTACTTTGGTGGGCTTGGAGGAGGGAGTGGAAAGGCAAATGCACTTCAGCAGGTGCTGCTTACTCTTCAACTCAAAGATTTCATCTCAGTGGAGCCTATGAGCACTGTGGCCTTTTGGAAAAACCATCAGAGTGGGTTAAGAAACCTGGATTCCAGCTGGTTTTGCCTTTAGTTATGAAACCAAAAGAATATCATTAGCTTTGTTTAAATGCCTCTGCTTCATTCCCCATTAGCACTTTGTATGTTGTATACATATTACAGCCCATATGTAGCATGTGCTCACTGTGCAGGAATGATGTTAAGTACATTACATGCATTGGTTTATTTGAAATGTCCTTTCAGAACATTGAGTATAATTTACTAGATTATACTCAAATGACCTGTTCATGAGTCCAACTCTTTCGTATGACCGAGACTGTCTTATTGACATTTTAGATACTTTAGAAAGATTTGTTAAGTTTGATTGACCTTTTATGTTCCTCAATTCTAATTTTTTTAAGGTTTTTATTTTATCGAATAAGAATAGGAACATATTTCTCTTCATCAGGATAAGGAGGGCTTCCTTAATGTTTTCTGTATTGTTGTAATATGCTATAGTAAAGTATTTTTGGTATACTTTTCCTGTGTTGTCATAGACCATTACCATTTTAATTTTATTTCTGTAGCTCAAATGACTCACTCAGGCACAGGGAAGCATTCCCTCAATAGATTGTTCTTAGTGATAAAATAAGTGAAAATATCATAGATTCTCATCCATCAGACACTAAAAACATACAGTAAAGCCACAGGGTTTGCCAAAATACTGATCCTCACATTGATCATTGTCAACTTGTCTTTTAAAAAGCTATGTCTTTTATGTGTTTGCTCTTATGATACAACTATTAATATATTTCTAAGTTTCATCAGTTCTACAAAACAAAAAAGGTTTGTTTGACTAACCAAGAAGTGTTAGTCTGTCTCTACCTGTTTAAAAAATAGATTTAGAGTTATTTTTGAAAACATCTTAGGGTCTATATCTTAAATCTGAATATAAAATCCATTAGCAGTCCACAATGAGAACTAATTGCCGGAGTGCAATCTTGGCTGCATTTTTATAACTGCTAGTGAAGCTCACATAGCTAAGAGAGTACATTATCTTATAAAAATTATATTCTCAGGGGATTTTGTTCTTAATATATAACAATGTGAATAATAGCATGCACTGTTCACATGAAAATCTTCTACTAGTATAAACTAAGTTTGAGATGTTTCAAGTTTATATCTGAGGTGGATGAGTTACATTTAGATAATCACTCTCCCTTTTCCTTTCCATCTTTGGCCATTAAATCATCAGTATCATTCAAGAAGAGGAGAGATAATAAAGAGAAAATAAGAAATGAAGAAGAATAGGAAGAAAATAAAACAAAGACAAAATACCAAAAATCATCAAGGGAGGACAATTATCAAAAATCGATTGAAAGTTTCTTTCCTCAGCGCTCTGGACAGCAAAAATGAGGCTAAAGATTTATTCTTTTTGAAAAGGAACACTGAAGCATGTTATCAAATCCAATTATATTTTAGTAGTAGGGATGACAAGAATATTAAAAGCATTTACTTACTGAAGCTAAAGTTTCCAGTTGGGTTTTTCAATCCCATGGCTAAATAGAACATCCAAAAATTCAGAGTTTAGTAGCTTTTAAGGTCACTTGAAACATTGTGTTTCTTAGTCACAGCATAGTCTTTTTGATAATTTTCTTTCTGGGCAGTGTCATTGTATCTAAAGCAGAGATGGAGGGTGGAGAAAGAGACAAAGTCTGTGATTGACTGAGAAGGACCAGGTATACTCAGCTAGACACACTGAGATGAAAAGAGATGAGTATTAAAGCATCCTAGACTATGGAGGAGAAAGAAACACTTGGGAGGAAATCATACAATACACTACCTAGTTTTGGCCTGAACCCAGCATTTGTATACAGGGTGATGAGGAATAAAATGGGAAAGGGATATTTGAGTTATATTGTAGAACAAGTCAAACTCAGGTGAGAACATTGTTCATGTCAGGCATCCACTGAACAATGAAGTGACAAGGACATAGAGAAAGAGCTGTTTCCAAATGTTATTTTACCTAGATGCCCGGTGAGCCTTCCCTGTGCCGCCCCCCAACTCACAGAGATCTGAGTAAACTTGGTCCTGTCTCCATAATTCCTTGTATCCTGTGAATGTCTCAATCTATCCTCACAATTTGTGAACTCCCTGGGGCTGTATTTCCATCATCTGCTCCATTTCTGCCCTCTGTGTGTGTACAGTCTCTACTATAATCACACTATATTTGGCAGGATATCTGATTCAGTGTTGTCAGTTTTTCATTTAAAAAAAATAAACTGAAACAAGGGCTTGATATTTTTAGTAACTTTGCTGAAGATTTGAGAGAGGTCATGACTTTTGAGAGGTCATGTCCCTAAGTTTCTTCTCCATTCCCTCCCTATTATTTCACTGAGAGTAGTTCCTCCTTCTTCTCTGAAGCCCTGATACAAACTGACATCCATGTCCTAAAGGGACTCCTCCACCACCTCCATGAATTTGCTCATTTTCTTGAATTATTAATGTTCAGTAAGATTTAGTCACAGGCTTTGCCTGTCTCTGGAACTGTAGTGTAAAGTCAGCAGGCTTTGGAAGATCCCAGGGTATACTTTAACATCTGCTATTCCACTTACTATACTCTGTTGAAAGAATTAGACTTATTTTAAAAGGGATGGCCTGAAGCAAGCTTAGGGCATAATTCTCTTGGGAACAAAGAAATGAGCAAGTTATTGTACTTTGTACGTGTGTGTGCATAAATTGTGCACAAACACAAGTTTTCATATGTGTAGAAAATACACAGTGAATACTTTCGAGAGACCCTGAGAATTCCTTGTGGAATTGGCATTTGGGATCTCCTTTTGTTAGCCATACAAAATGTGACGGGAATTTTGATCCCTTTCTTCTAGCCACACTAGTAATGGAATATTGTCATAAGATTATATTTCTTATTATTTTCTGAAGTAAAGGATATTTTAAATCTTTCATTTCCAAAGGATCTTGCTTTCTTCCATTTTCTCCCCCTCTTAGCACATCTTCAGTTTAAAGTTTCAGAAATTAGCCCCATTTTTTCTTGAGCTTTGTGGATGTTTTTGGTTGCCTGCCTAGTGTCTGTGACTTCACCCCTCATTTCCAACATCACCCTGATTGTGTCTGGGTTTCTTCCTTTGTCCTGACCTCTGCCCCAGGGCTGGAATTTGTTTCAGTGAACTAGTTTTGTTAATACCAGTCCTCTTGCCTAGATTAGGAGTGGATTAGTCTAAACCAGTTTAATTTGATGAGAGGTTTGCTTTGGCCTGCCTGACATTTCCATTCATTTAAAACTGAGGGTAGAAGGCCAGCACAAGTATCCTATAGGACATGAATAAGGCTACATACACATAATCATGACTATTGTCCTGGAATTCATCCCATGACCATCAGAGATAACAGATTTATGATGAAGCAGTTACAGCATTGGAGAAGGAATTGGCAGTCCACTCCAGTATTCTTGCCTGGAGAATCCCATGGGCGGAGGAGCCTGGTAGGCTACAGTCCACAGGGGTCGCAAAGAGTCAGACACAACTGAGTGACTCACACACAAATTTGCAGCACACATAAGGATAAAGGAACTTATAATCCACAGCATTTTTAAACCAATACATCAACAAATTCTGACACTTGCTCTAACTCCATTTATAACTCCATTCATAGTTATTATAAATTATTGGCTCCATTCCCCATGTTTTGCAATAGATCCCTATCCCTGTAGCTTATTTATTTTGTACATAGCAGTTTCTACTAATTCCTCACCCCTGTATTGCGCCTCCCCACTGGGAATTACTATAAACAGTTAATTGTTCTCTATATCTGTGAGTCTACATCTTTTTAGTTATATTCACTAATTTGTTGTATTTTTCAGAGTCCGTGTATAAGTGATATTGTATTTGCCTTTATCTGATTTATGTCACTTAACATAATGTCCTCTAAGTCCATCTGTATTGTTACAAATGGCAACATTCTTTTTTATGACTAATGTTCCATAATGCCATTTCCTACTCCAGGGGATCTTTCTGACCCAGGGATTGAATCCATATCTCTTGCATCCTCTGCATTTGCAGGTGGATTTTTCATCACTGTACCACCTGGGAAGCCCTGCACACAATATACATATATATACACCACATCTTCTTTATCCATTCATTTGTTGATGGACACTTAGGTTTCTTCCATATCTTGGCAATTATAATAATGCTGTTTATGAATTGGGTGCCTGTATCTTTTCAAATTAGTGTATTTTTTTTTTTTTGCCTTTTTTTTTCAGATATATACTCAGGAATGGAATTGCTGGGTCACTAAGACTTATCAATTTAAACTTCTATGTATCACTTAAGTTCATACAGCACTCCTGTGGCTATTTCAATGAGCTTACTTCAATCCTTAATCATTCTTTATAAGGATTTCTGCAATAGATGCCAAACACTCTGTCAGCCTTCCATCTCTTCTCCCAAAAATCCAATCTCTAAGTTACTTCCAGAAAGAGCTTTCTAAAAAAAATTTGGCATGTCATCTTCCAGCCTAAATTTGTAAGTAATGTCCTATCTTTCGAGCATAAAGTCCCCAAACTTTTGCATGACATTTAAGATGTTTTCTTTTCCTTTTGAATATGGCTTAGTTGATTTTTATATGAATTCTGTGTCCCAGTTATACTGAGTTTCTTAAAATTCTGTATATATGACTTATTTCCTCACAATCTGATGGTTGTTTAAATTCATCTCCTTTCATGTACTTACTATAATTAATATTTGTGTATGGCAAGCTCTTATATCCACAAAGATTATCAGGGAAAACCTTTAATGTAATTTCTACCCCAACACTCTTTAGGAGCATTGGGTCTTTCTTCACAGGGCTCCTGCAAGGTCACTCCATACCTCCTTCAGAGAAAAACATGACACATTCTAATAGTTTATTTTTCTGTTTGTTTCTCTGCTGAACTCTGAACTCTTGGATCTAAGCACTTTTATCATTGTATTTCTGATACTTCCATTGTGCCTGGCACATAGTAGACAACCAGTGTTTGTTTGGGAATGAATAGTGAGAAAGACAATTGTAATGTAAAGACTGAAGACTCTTCATGACGTCAGCTTTTTAAAAAGCAAAATTTCAGAGAATTAGTTGTTTTTGCTTGCAGTGATTTCTTGTGACAACACATGACTGATTTTGTATTTGCTTTCATCATTTTATTTTGTTTTCCACTGAGACATTTGATACTGCTTTGTAGTTTTCTGTTGTTTTTATGCTCTGGAATGTATGTAATAACAGGAGATAATGTTGATTTGTCTTAAGATTTAGGTCACTACTCAGGAAAACACAATTGAAAACACATTTTTAACTAAGATTATATATTGATTAGGTCTTCCCTGGTGGCTCAGAGGTAAAAAATATGCCTGCTAATAGAGGAGACACGGTTTCAATCCCTAAGTCAGGAAGATCCCCCAGAGAAGGAAATGGCAACCCACTCCAGTATTCTTGCCTGAGAAATTCCAGGGACAGAAGGAGCCTGGAAGGCTACATGGGGTCACAAAGAGTTGGAACACAGCTTAGTGACTAAACAACAGCATTAACAGTACATTAATTACGTGATGTTAAATGAGTGTGTAGTCTATTTGTCTTAAAGGGAGATTATAGAGATAGGGTAAACTCAGGAGACTATCTTTTATAGTTTTTTCTGGCAAAAAAAAGAAAAAAGAAAAAAATACCAAAGATATTGCAATTATCAGGAAAGATTAGGTCATACTGTAGTAAAACAAAATAGCTCCACCTGTCCCCAAATTTCAAGATCTCAGACACTCTACATCATGAAACTTCACTTCTTTTTAGTGCTACAAACCCATGCATAACAGAACCTCTTCACTCCATACAGTTACTCAGAGATCCAGGCTAACAACGTGATCCCATCCTGGAGATGCACCTCAGGAAACATGAAGTTTTGCTAAAGCAACAACATAGAAAGGGAATGCAGAATTGTGCATGTTTTTTTTTTTTTCCTTCTGTGACACACTTCATTTTGATCACAGTTCAGTGGACAGAACTAGTCACATCATCTTACCTAATGCCAGGGGGCGCTGAATACATAATGGTGCAGATACAACTGTTGGTGAGTGGTTATTTCTGCCACATTCCTGTGGTACTTGTTCATAGATTCTTATAATAATCCAGTCTTAGAAAAGGTAGTAAAATTTATGAGAAGAGAGAGAGAGAAAACAAAGACCTTTTATTTCTGACTTTCCAATAAGCAAACTGCCCTTCATTTGAGATTCAAATTCTAAGTCCCCTGTTTCTCAATCACTCTGTCTGTCTGTCTATCTATCTATCTATGGAGGATAACAAGCAAAGCAGGACATTTTGTCTAGAAATTTCATATTTATTGAATTGCCTATAGAATGTGAAAAGAAATATAATAATTAAGTGAAATAAAAATTTAAATTTGTCAACAAGAATTTTCTCACTCTGTGGTGCAGTATCTAACATTGCTTTTTAAACACAAAAGAGAGCATATTGGCTGATAGTATTGAAAAGTTCAGGCATTGGCTGAATTGACCTGCGGCTCAGCTGTGCCCTGTTGCTCTAATAATGATGTCAGTACCTGGGTTCTCTTTTTAATTTCCCACTTCTAAATCAACTCTGCTCTATTGGGGCTTTCTTTCTAGGAAAACCCTTGTCACTAAGGTTCCTTGGTCATCTCTACTCCCTATCTGCGGATTAAAAGTGAGGTTACAAGGAGGAATACATTAGCAGCTAAAGGCAGTATCTAGAATAAGGTAGGGCATTTATTTAAACATTTCCTAAGTTTTGGTTATTCTACCTTTGCTGTTCCAGCAAGAGTCTGGAAGGAGAATTTCATTACTGTAGCTTGAATCAGATGTTCAGATCTTAACTAGTCAGTGTGATTAGTAGATCAATGTGAATGGCCAGGCCTACATCATTTGTCCACACTTGCAGGGAGGGGGAGCCTGGTGGGCTGCCGTGTATGGGTCTCACAGAGTCAGACGCAACTGAAGCGACTTAGCAGCAGCAGCAGCAGCAGAAAGAAGGGATGTGTTTGTGGTCAGCTCTATCTGACATCCTTGGACTGATTGTTGGGGAGGGGGTCTCCTTGAAGAGGAAAGGGACCCTGGGAAGACAAAATAAACAAATTGCTTATCCTGCTTGGTATACTCCAAACATTAGCACATTTATGTGGCGTTCTGTATTTGCATATATAAGGTATACTGATAAAATTTCATTTCACTTAAGATATAATTTCTGTCAATGTTTCATACATTATTCAAAATTAACAATTATAATGGAGAAAAATACTCAGAGTGAATATAGACTACTTAAATTTTTAAGTCTTAGAGGAGTAGAATTTTCCTTCTGAAACAAAAGTAAGTATTTTTATGTCTTTGATAGTTAATTATTTAATCAAACTATAACTTTTTTATTTGCATAGATGAAACTTTTTTGTTTCCCCCAAATGCCAACTTTTTAGCAGTAAAATGTATTAAGTACATTAAGTACTGTCAATGCTTTTGCCCTGCCCTTGCTGTGTTTAACTTAGGTTAAAAATTGCATAAGCCATTGATTATTGAAAAACATATATTTCCAGGTGTACAGTATGATCTCAACGTTTATTTTTATAAACAAGTCATATTAATGTGATTATTACCTTTTAAGTGTTTTACTACATGGAAAAGAATAGGTTAATTGACTTGGTGTTCTTAAGTATTAGATTGGTAAATTCATCAGGAAATTGAATAGTTTAGTTCAAATCTAATTAATTTTTATTTGGGACATCTGTATATTTGTTACAGCAATCTGCTATGTTATTACCTTATGATCAGTTATATTAAAAAATAATACTATAAACATCATACCAGATTGCATTTTTCAAAAATCCTAAACATATACACCACGTGCATTTAAATTACTATACTTATCTCCAGTAATTATGTTTCTAATCATTTTATTAAAGATTTTCTCAGATCTATAATGATCTCAAAATATCTCTGGAAAATGTCTGAAATATGTTACTTTTCATAAAGCAAGCACTGTTACAGTATTTTCTCTCCAAAAAAAATCATCTTGAATTAAAATTTGATTCATTTTACAATTTAAACCACCAAACATTTTCCTATACTGGCAGCCAATATCAGAGGAAATTTCCTTGGATTCTAAGTGAGTTCTTGATTTCAAGTAGAATTTGTACGTATTTTAAAGCATTTATGATTACTGGTTTGACAGCTGTTTTAATCATTTCCATATAAACTGTTATTTATGTCTTTTAATGTTAAGCTTCTAGTTATCCTTCTTTTTTTTACTATACTATCTCACATCCATATTCTAATATTTATATAACAGTCTTTCCCCAGCCTCCTCACCACCACCACCTTTTCATTTCCATTACAATAATCTTTTTACTATTTTTATTACCAAAAAATTGCTCTATATGCCAATATTCTGATATTATTATTGCTCAGAAAGACATTTCTCCATTGGCCAAGACTTAAGGTTTGTGGAGGTAAATAAATTCTGCTCCCACATTCACAAACTCGTCTTTTTTACCAGAAGATGTTCCAATTAATTTTATCTTTCTACCATATTGAAGAATAGCTGTAATAAATTTTCATTTATGAATTGGAACAGTCCTGATCCATGACCCATCTGAGAGTTTCCATCTCTCATTTCTATTTTCTGTGACAGTATGCTTGGTGCCAGAGGAGAACTTTCAAAATAATTCTGTCATGTGAAAGCTGCAGTGTGGTTCTCACAGAAAGAACTCTCCTAGCATCAGATTTATGCAACAAAACACACAACAGAAACCTGGTCATTTCTGTAAGATGGTACATGCGGATTTGGAATCAAGCCTTCAGATTTTGTGTTTATACTTGAGGTCATAAAATTTCATAAAAATGACCGTAGTTATCAAGAACAACAACAACAACGAATCTTTAAATAACATTTTAGAATCCAATATGTATAGTGGATTTTTGTATCTGTCCATGGAATACCTACAGTAAACCTGTATAAAGAATAAATATTCTCAGGCTCAAGGTTAAGGATATATATATATAAACACACAAATCAAGAAGCCAAACCCCAAAACTATTTTGTGCAACCTATTTTATTATTTAACATTGATAAAGTGAGCATTTCCCCCCCATTTTCAACACTATTTAACCTGGAGTTGAAAGGAGTTAAACAGAAATCTAAAATCTCTCCTTAGTGATTTAGACTTTTCCCCCTTAGGCAACCAGAGAATAGTGTAGGATTTTGTGGAAAGTTGAAGGGGATGTATCAGGGAGTCAGGGGTACTCTACAACTGCTGTTAACCAAGTCTGTGGAGGTAATCTGAAAACTAGATCCTCCAGACTAGTGTCGGGTATATGTTAAACCTCAGTTTTAATTTACAGCCAGTAATTTAGTTTCCTTGGCAGTAATTCATAAATCCCCATTTCGTTCCACCACCACTGCATGATAATGGTGCTTTATCCAGAGCAGCTTCTATCATCACTAAAGCCCGCTTCTCAAGCCACGATGGCTTCCACTTAGAGAATCCCACCCAATGCCAGTTTTAACAAATGCATAGCCTTATTGAAAATGTGCCGGTGTGTCTCACATTGTTATGCAGGTCCACAGTCATTAAAATTTTATCACGTAAACCCTGCTGTCTGCACAGAAGAGGAATTGAAAATATTGGCAAGGGATGATCACACATTTTATCGGAATCTCCTAAAAGAGAAAACCAACATGTTTAGAGCAAGAAGGAACAAAAATAACATTGCCTTTAATTTAAATGTAACAAAATGTCAGAAACCTCTGAAATTGACATTTATCTCTACTGTTCATTTTCACATTTCCCTTGAATGTCTCAGTTTCCCAAAGTTGCATGACAGTTTGATGCAGTTGCAACAATATGATTTCCATAGCTTTCTCTTAGAAAGCTGGTGTTAATCAAAGGAGACCCCTGAGACCTAAAGGCAGCACACTGTTGATTACAGTGTTGACTTATCAAAAGATTGAGAGATTACTGGGTTTAGCGCTTTATGTAGGAGTAGAGATTTGAATTGAAGAAGGAAATGGCAACCCACTCCAGTGTTCTTGCCTGGAGAATCCCAGGGACGGGGGAGCCTGGTGGGCTGCTATCTATGAGGTCGCACAGAGTCGGACACGACTGAAGCAACTTAGCAGCAGCAGCAGAGATTTGAATGGCTGGACACTTGATTTGGAGAATTGGAATTTAGGTTAGATATCTGAATATGATCAGTGAATATGATAAAATATGAAAAAGGAAGGCAGATAAAATATGAAACAGTGGGGCAAAACCAATCTCGCAATACCTACAACATTTTTGTGAAAGTCACATGCATTCCCCTCCAAAATAGTCTTCCTTACTGTTGTGTCTGAATACATTTTGTTTATTGTGAGGTGTGGCATTTATGCTTTTCCTTTTCCTATTTAGAATAGATAGTGACTTTCCTAATTGTGCTTTTCCAATTTCCATGAATAACATGAGTAATCACTTTGAAAATCTATCAGAGCTTTGAAAATATATGAGTTCTTCTAAATTATCATATTTGAACATTTTATTGTTTGAAACAGTTTAATGATTTAATAGGTTTTCAAAGTTAAAATCAGAATGTGGTCAGATAAATTCTAAGCGGATGAGAAAATCAACCAAGAATAAATGTTTAATTGTGTGCTAAATTCCTAAATATTTCTATTACTTTGTACATATATAGGGCTTCCCAAGTGGCTCATTGGGTAAAGAATCTGCTTGCAATGCAGGAGATGCAGGAGATGTGGGTTTGATTCCTGAGTTGGGAAGATCCCCTGGAGGAGGGCATGGCAACCCACTCCAGTATTCTTGCCTGGAGAATCCCATGGACAGAGGAACCATTGGGGTAGGGGCTTGAGTCCTTAGGGTCGCAGAGTCAGACACGACTGAAGCAACTGAGCACGCATGCATGCATATATAAGACAACAGCTCTCAACCATGGTAACCTGACTCTGAGTAGTGTTGTAGTAGTAGGTACAAATTTGCTCTGATATATCTTTTCCTCTTCAGTCTTTTGAGATTGTAGAGACAAATTTGGTAGGAAGATTTCTTGACTTCAAGCAACATTAATTAATACATGCTCAAATTTACCTTAGGCACCTTCTCATAATTACTATTTTTTTCTTAACAAACCAAAAATTAATATATGATTTAATTTTCATAATATAATTTTAACATCTAGTTTAAGTTATAGGACTATATCTTACATATTTATTTGAAGCAGTTTTTCTTTATTTTGAAGTTCAATTTCTAAGTTTCTTTTTAAAAGATTCAAAAATTAAGAGAGGCATGAGGTTTTAATGAACAGTTCCAAGTGTTCACTTAAGAAATTGGAAACTGTATATTAATGCTATGAATATAATTCAGCCATCATGTGAATTCTGAATAAATACAATGGAAAATTGAAGTGGAGATTATATCTATTAATTATATACATATAAATGTATCTTAGCACATTCATATAAGAATAAACCTTGATAGGACATTTTGGAAATAGACACTGTACATGACATGAACACCTTGGGCTGTACATACCTGCCTGCCACTGTATTCCATGGCCCACCTCTGGGGTGAAATCTATTTGTGAAACAACTGAGCAAATTTTTCAGCTTGGAGCTTCAGAAATGTCATGAAGAAATGAACAAATTATTTGATAATCATTGAACCTGCACTTTTTCTCTTTAAACATTGTAAGATATGCATGTACAGATAAATAAATATGCATATGTGTATATGTGCCTGTCAGTCACTCAATCATGTCCAACTCTTTGTGACCCTATGGATTATGGCCCACAAGACTCCTCTGTCCATGGAAATCTCCAAGCAAGAATACTGTAGTGGGTTGCCATTCCCTTTGCTAGGGGATCTTCCTGATCAAAGGATTGAACGAGGGTGTCCTGCACTGCAGGCAGACTCTTTACCGCCTGAGTCACCAAGAGAGGAATATACACATATGCAAATGTATTTTATATATAACCAACAGATTGCAATATTTCAAGGCCACTATATTCATTATGTAGTCATATAATTCTTTTCCGTAGGAATGAAATATTATTCTAAGATTGACTAAGACAGTAAAACAAATTATCTAAACTTTCAGCAATGAGATATCCCTGAAATTACATGCATTAAATTGTAGTTCGAATAGTTTAAACTGTTTTGAACAGAAAAAAATTTTAGGAAGTGGAAGAATATTCTGGTATGAAAAATTTGGACCTAAACAATGTCACAGTATATTTTTCAGGAGAAAAAGTTTACTATATTTATTTCCTCAGAGTTGGTTCTACCATATATCTATGGGTAACACAAGGTAGCCCAGGTAGAACACGGGTATGTATTTTACAGTGTGCATTGGTTTGTGCTTTTATTTCTCTCTCTTTAACTGAGCAAGCTAGAAATCATTAGTAAAATTTCATTTCACCAATAATGAAGATTTTGGTATGAATATCATGTTATTGCTGCTGTTGTTCAGTTGCTAAGTCATGTCTGACTCCTTGTGACCCCGTGGATGGCAGCATGCCAGGTTTCCCTGTCCTTCATTATCTCCCAGAGTTTGCTCCGATTCATGTCCATTGAATTGGTGACACTATCTAACCATCTCATCCTCTGCTGCCTTCTTCTCCTTTTGCCTTCAGTCTTTCCCAGCATCAAGGTCTTTTCCAATGAGTCAGCTCTTCGCATCAGGTGCCCAAAATATTGGTGCTTCAGCTTCAACATCAATCTTTCCAATGAATATTCAGGGTTGATTTCTTTTAGAATTGACTGGTTGGATCTTCTTGCAGTCCAAGGGACTCTCAAGAGTCTTCTCCAACACCACAGTTCAAAAGCATCAATTCTTCAGCACTCAGCCTTCTTTATGGTCCAACTCTCATATCCATAAATGACTACTGGAAAAACCATAGCTTTGACTATATAGGAAAAAAAAAAGTAAAGTGATATCTTTGCTTTTTAGTACACTGCTAGGCTTGTCATAGCTTTCCAAGGAGCAAGTATCTTTAAATTTCATGGCTGCAGTTACCACCTGAAGTGATTTTTAAGTCCAGGAAAATAGAATCTTTCACTGCTTCAACTTTTTCCCCATCTATTTGCCATGAAGTGATGGGACCGGATACCATGATTGTGATTTTTTGAATGTTACGTTTTAAGTCATCTTTTCCTCTCTCCTCTTTCACTTTCATCAAGAGGCTTTTTAGTTCCTCTTTGATTTCTGCCTTTAGAGTGGTATCATCTGCATATCTGAGGCTGTTGATATTTCTCCCGGCAATCTTGACTCCAGCCTGTGATTCATCTAGCCGGGCATTTCTCATGATGTGCTCTGCATGTAAGTTAAATAAGCAAGATGACAATATACAACCTGGTTGTACTCCTTTCCCAAATTTGAACTAATCAGTGTTCCATGTAAGGTTCCAGCTGTCATAGGCAAGATCAGTATACTGAAAATGTAATGAATTGACCTTAGGTTATTAGATATGTATGTTATTGTTTACAGTTCAAATAATATGTAACATGTATTTAAGTGTATATCACAGCCCATTTTATCTATGAAAATTAAAATAAGACAGCACCCTTTTCAAATTTGTAAGTTGCAATAGTGGTTTCTTATAAAAACAAATTGAGTCTAAATTTCTGTCTAATCCTTGCTGTCTTCAGTGAATAGATGTCTCATTTATTGTTTTGTTTATCAGTGAATTGAAATGCACATTAAGTGTTCTAAAGATATTGAATGTCTTGTTTCACAGACTGTCTGGGAATGATTTTCAGTATAAGAAGATTCAATCACATATTCCTTAAGCAATAAAGACATTTAGTAACCTCATATCAGAGAGGGAATCAGTTCCAAGGATCAGTGACTCAGTGATGTGAAGGGTAGATGTTTCAAAATTCTCTTGTCCTCTCTTCTATATCACAAGAAGACTGCCACAGCACTGATTTCCATGGCCTCATACTCTTGTTCCAGGCAGAAAGACATTCTTTAAATCATACACCCTCATTAGCAAACCGTTATATATAACCCCAACATCTATCTTCTCACAGCTTGGATAGCAACATTTTTTCCTATTAATGTTCCATTTTTTTTTTCTTTTAGTCTTTTAGTGTCTTATGTGTGACAGATGAACTCAGCCCCTCTTTATATTTGAAAAAACACTTCCTAAACATTGAGTTAGTTCCATTTACTGCCCTCCCCCTTTATTATTACTTTTCCATTGCTTATATGGTGCTGTCATTTACATGAACATTAATTTTTCATTGCAGTCACCCATAGCTTTAATGTGGAAAATATTTCATTATCCTGCTTCAAAATTAAATAAAAATATAGATGTACTATAACAAAGATTCACAACAAAAAGAGAGAGAAAGAGACATTTTAATTCTCATTGGTATGAAGGTGACCATTATAGCCTACTTGTACATTTATGTAGAAGGATGATGGAAAAAAAAATGGACAGGAAGTCAAGGTAGGATGTCCAGGTTGTATTCCAAGGATTTCTGCAGACCTATTAAAAATTATTTTCAAACAATTTAGAAGGGAACTTAGCAAACAGACTAAAAACATGGGCCAGTGCTAGATTTCTGTGACTCAGATTTTGCAAACTATAGAAACCATTCTGGTAGATCTACAACTAATAACTGATTTGGTTGCTTCAAAACAATACAGGTTGCTGTACTTAGAAGGCAAGCTCTTCAAACCGTTACTCAGAAACTTGCCTGGAATAGCATCAATCCTCTTAAATGTATTAAAAATTAACTCTTAAACTGGGCACCCTTAATGCAATATAACTAATGGTACTTATACGTTCACAGTTTTAACTCAAACTAAAAAAATAGCATGGATATTTGTCCAAATAGTCTTATAATGAGTCTCATTAAAATTGGGTTAAAAAAAGCATGTAATAACTTCCTAGTTTTAAATTTTAATCTTAGGACAAAGTAGACCATTTTCTTTTTTAATATTCAACAGAATTTTTGCATGCATACAAACGATTTTATACTTCTCTACATTGGAAATGTTTACTTCTTATATGTTTCTTATTATTAAAGCTGTCAGTTTAATTTTAAAAACTGTCAGGGAATGTTTAATTTTAAGGAATCCTATATGTTGTTTTCTGTTTCTCAAGGGCCTTATGTTCCTTATCAGATCCTGGAAAACAGAAATGAGCAGAGCTGCAGGCAGTTTTCAGGACTGAGGTCATGAGACAGAACACATTCATGGATTCCTTTCAGTAACCTTTTACTTTTCTGTAAAACTACTTCATCATGTTCCTATTTCCAACACATGGATTGTCTTCTGGCCCTCTGACGATTGTTATTCCCCTAGTTACTGTTGTTATGGCCCTATGACGATTGTTATTCCCTTAGTTACAGTTGTTATGCACTTGGTTTCGGTGTTTTTGCTCGACTTTATTTTTCTGCCTAAAGCTTCCTTGTATAACCATATATAAGCACACTCTGCCATGATTAAAACACCCTTGTTCCACTAGAGACTTGGGTCCCCTGCGTCCTTCTTTTCTTGGCCTTCTTTTCATCGACTCCTGTCCCCAGGTTCTGGTCTGTCGAGAAGACCATAACAAAAAACCATTTAGCAATTGCCTTCACATCTACAATCTATGAGTGCTGGCTTTTCTAACAACTTCCACTGGAAGCCCAATGGCTAATTGCAAAATTATTGCCGACACAGGTACACCTGTGCTCTCTGTAGAACTGCTTTTCTTATTAAAACTTTTGTGAACATTTGTTTTGAAATTATTTTTTCCCCCTATTTATCATTGGCAAGTTTCTACAGGATGATATGACATCTTAGTAAAAGACCAGAAGAGTTGTGTCTCTTTGAAAAGCAAAGTTTCCAAAAGTAGCTTCTCTTAACTCTGTAATAAAAAATCAGCAACAATATAAACATTGTTAATTCTCAATAAAGTATACTAACAAGTCAAATATTTCAGATATAAATAATATAAATGAAATTTATAAATAATTAAAAATCAAATATTTTACAAAATTATATTTAAACATAGAAAAACAAGGTATTTTGAAGGGTACAAGTATTACTTGCTTTTACAGGTTAGAAAAGAGTTAAAAGTTCTGGAAGAAATTATTACTGTAAGTGCAGAAAATATGGATAATTTTTAACTTCAGAAAAGACAAAAAGATAGGACACTAAAAGATGAACTCCTCAGGTCGATAGGTGCCCAATATGCTACTGGAGAAGAGTAGAGAAACAACTCCATAAAGAATGAAGGGATAGAGCCAGAGCAAAAACAACACCCAGTTGTGGATGTGACTGGTGATAGAGGCAAAATCCAATGCTGGAAAGAGCAATATTGCATAGGAACCTGGAATGCTAGGTCCATTAATCAAGGCAAATTGGAAGTGGTCAAACAGGATATACAAGCGTGAACATAGACATTGTAGGAATCAGCAAACTAAAATGGACTGAAATGGGTGAATTTAACTCAGATGACCATTATATCTACTACTATGGGTAGGAATCCCTTAGAAGAAATGGAATAGCCATCATAATCAGCAAAAGAGTCTGAAATGCAGTACTTGGATGCAATCTTGAAAATGACAGAATGATCTCTGTTCGTTTCCAAGGCAAGCCATTCAATATCACAGTAAACCAAGTCTATGCCCCAATCAGTAATGCAGAAGAAGCTGAGGTTGAATGGTCCTATGAAGACCTACAAGACCTTTTAGAACTAACACCCAAAAAAGATGTCCTTTTCATTATAGAGGACTGGAATGCAAAAGTAGGAAGTCAAGAAACACCTGGAGTAACAGGCAAATTTGGCCTTGGAGTACAAAATGAAGCATGGCAAAAGATAATAGAGTTTTGCCAAGAGAACACACTGCTCATAGCAAACACCCTCTCCCAACAACACAAGAGAAGACTCTACACATGGACATCAGCAGATGGTCAACACCAAAATCAGATTGATTATATTCTTTGCAGCCAAAGATGGATAATTTCTATACAGTCAGCAAAAAAAAAAAAAAAAGAATGGAAACTGACTACGGCTCAGATCATGAACTCCTTATTGCCAAATTCAGACTTAAATTGAAGAAAGTAGGGAAAACCACTAGAACATTCAGGTATGACCTAAATCAAATCCCTTACGATTATACAGTAGAAGTGAACAATAGATTTTTTTAATTAATTTTATTTTATTTTTAAACTTTACATAATTGTATTAGTTTTGCCAAATATCAAAATGAATCTGCCACAGGTATACATGTGTTCCCCATCCTGAACCCTCCTCCCTCCTCCCTCCCCACACCATCCCTCTGGGTCGTCCCAGTGCACCAGCCCCAAGCATCCAGTATCGTGCATCGAACCTGGACTGGCATCTCATTTCATACATGATATTTTACATGTTTCTATGCCATTCTCCCAAATCTTCCCACCCTCTCCCTCTCCCACAGAGTCCATAAGACTGTTCTATACATCAGTGTCTCTTTTGCTGTCTCGTACACAGGGTTATTGTTACCATCTTTCTAAATTCCATATATATGCGTTAGTATACTGTATTGGTGTTTTTCTTTCTGGCTTACTTCACTCTGTATAATAGGCTCCAGTTTCATCCACCTCATTAGAATTGATTCAAATGTATTCTTTTTAATGGCTGAGTAATACTCCATTGTGTATATGTACCACGGCTTTCTTATCAATTCATCTGCTGATGGACATCTAGGTTGCTTCCATGTCCTGGCTATTATAAACAGTGCTGCGATGAACATTGGGGTACACGTGTCTCTTTCCCTTCTGGTTTCCTCAGTGTGTATGCCCAGCAGTGGGGTTGCTGGATCGTAAGGCAGTTCTATTTCCAGTTTTTTAAGGAATCTCCACACTGTTCTCCATAGTGGCTGTACTAGTTTGCATTCCCACCAACAGTGTAAGAGGGTTCCCTTTTCTCCACACCCTCTCCAGCAGTTATTATTTGTAGACTTTTGGATCGCAGCCATTCTGACTGGTGTGAAATGGTACTTCATAGTGGTTTTGATTTGCATTTCTCTGATAATGTGAACAATAGATTTAAGGGACTAGATCTGATAGACAGAGTGCCTGATGAACTATGGACCGAGGATCATGACATTGTACAGGAGACAGGGATCAAGACCATCCCCAAGGAAAAGAAATGTAAAAAGGCAAAATGGCTGTCTGAGGAGGCCTTACAAATAGCTAGGAAAAGAAGAGAAGTGAAAAGCAAAGAAGAGAAGGAAAGATATACCCATTTACATGCAGAGTTCCAAAGAATAGCAAGGAGAGATAAGAAAGCTTTCCTCAGCGATCAATGCAAAGAAATAGAGGAAAACAACAGAATGGAAAAGACTAGAGATCTCTTCAAGAAAATTAGAGGTAGCAAGGGAACATTTCATGAAAAGATGGGCTCAATAAAGGACAGAAATTGTATGGACCTAACAGAAGCAGAAGATATTAAGAAGATGTGGCAAGAATACACAGAAGAACTGTACAAAAAAAGACCTTCATGACCCAGATAATCATGATGGTGTGATCACTCACTTAGAGCCAGATATCCTGGAATGTGAAGTCAAGTGGGCCTTAGGAAACATCACTACAAACAAAGCTAGTGGAGGTAATGTAATTCCAATTGAGCTATTGCAAATCCTGGAAGATGATGCTTTGAAAGTGCTGCACTCAATATGCCAGCAAATTTGGAAAATTCAGCAGTGGCCACAGGACTGGAAAAGGTCAGTTTTCATTCCAGTCCCTAAGAAAAGCAATGCTAAAGAATGCTTAAATTACTGCACAACTGCACTCATCTCACACGCTAGTAAAGTAATGCTCAAAATTCTCCAAGCCAGTCTTCAGCAATACATGAAGCATGAACTTCCAGATGTTCAAGCTGGTTTTAGAAAAGGCAGAGGAACAAGAGATCAAATTGCCAATATCTGCTGGTTCTTCAAAAAGCAAGAGAGTTCCAGGAAAACATCTGTTTCTGCTTTATGGACCATGCCTAAGCCTTTGACTGCATGGATCACAATAAACTGTGGAAAATTCTGAAAGAGATGGGAATACCAGACCATCTGTCCTGCCTCTTGAGAAACCTGTATGCAGGTCAGGAAGCAACAGTCAGAACTGGACATGGAACAACAGACTGGTTCCAAATAGGACAAGGGGTATGTCAAGGCTGTATATTGTCACCCTGCTTATTTAACTTATATGCAGAGTATATCATGAAAAACACTGGGCTGGAAGAAGCACAAGCTAGATTCAAGTTTGATGGGAGAAATATAAATAAGCTCAGATATGCAGATGACACCACCCTTATGGCAGAAAGTGAAGAGGAACTCAAAAGCCTCTTGATGAAAGTGAAAGAGGAGAGTGAAAAAGTTGACTTAAAGCTCAACATTCAGAAAACGAAGATCATGGCATCTGGTCCCATCACTTCATGGGAAATAGATGCGGAAACAGTGGAAATAGTGGCTGACTGTTTTCTGGGACTCCCAAATCACTGCAGATGGTGATTGCAGCCATGAAATTAAAAGATGCTTACTCCTGGAAGGAAATTTATTACCAACCTAGACAGCATATTAAAAAGCAGAGACATTACTTTGTCAACAAAGGTCCATCTAGTCAAGGCTACTGTTTTTCCAGTGGTCATGTATGGGTGTGAGAGTTGGACTATAAAGAAAGTTGAGCACTCAAGAGCTGATGTTTCTGAAGTGTGGTGTTGGAGAAGACTCTTGAGAGTCCCTTGGACTGCAACACGATCCAACCAGTCCATCCTAAAGGAGAACGGTCCTGGATGTTCATTGGAAGGACTGATATTGAACTGAAACTTCAATACTTTGGCCATCTGATGCGAGAGCTGACTCATTTGAAAAGATCCTGCTATTGAGAAAGATTGAGGGCAGGAGGAAAAGGGGACGAGAGGATGAGATGGTTGGATGGCATCACCGACTCTATAGACATGGGTTTGGGTGGTCTCCAGGAGTTGTGATGGACAGGGAGTCCTGGCGTGCTGTGGTTCATAGGGTCACAAAGAGTCAGACAGGACTGAGTGACTGAACTGAAGTAAACTGATATATACATATATTTTAATTTTCTGAAATAACTTTTTTTATCAGTTTTCTCATTACACAAATTATGGATGTTTTCAACTTTAGATTATACTGTCGTTTCATTATTGGCTCTTTTCTTAACACCTGTTTTCAAAGTAGTTGATGGCTGAAAAAAAAAAAAAATAGAGAGGCAACATTACAGCTCTCTGAAAGTTTTCCATAAAGGTTCCTTTTTTCCCCCCTTAACTCGTTTATGCTTTGAATACAAAGTTAGTGTGAAGCTGTAATTATTTTTCTTTATTCTACTCTCAAAATGTCAATTTTGAAATCATAGCATGTAATTTTAGGGCTAGTTATTTAAGTTTTCTGTATCAGTGTTACTAGAAACTGAAGGGATTACTCTGAGTGACCTGTTTAAATACAAAATATGTAAACTTACTTTAGGAGTTTTGGATTATTAGATGTTCTTATACCTGCTACTTTTTATCATCAAAATTTTAAAAATTTGCTTCCTAAGTCAGATAGCACCTTTAATTAGCTATGGGGGAAGAGGGAGGTAAATTTTAATATATGGAGGGAGAGACCCTCTATCTTCAGGGTAAAGGCTCTAAGGAAATATAGAGAGCAAACTAATCTTTTCATAAACAGTATTTTGGGCAGAAGACACCTAGATTCTGGCAGAAGTATCCTCAGTCTCAGTTGGAATAATCTACTCTGGGAAACAAGGCTCAGTCCTAGAGGCTCTTCAGAGCATTCTCAATTAGGGGAACAATTTTTTGTCTTCCATTTTGCCCATTTGTGCTCATAGAAGATGTTTTGCTATTGGTCCAAAGTGACAGTTCCAGTGCAGGGTATGCCTGGGAAACTTCTTCTACTCATGCAAGACAACATATAGTCTCTTTCAGATAATAGGATCACTAAGCCAGCAAATTTGGAAAACTCAGGAGTGGCCACAGGACCGGAAAAGGTCAGTTTTGATTCCAATCCCATAGAAAGGCAATGCCAAAGAATGCTCAAACTACCGCAAAATTGCACTCATCTCACACGCTAGTACAGTAATGCTCAAAATTCTCCAAGCCAGGCTTCAGCAATATGTGAACCGTGAACTTCCTGATGTTCAAGCTGGTTTTAGAAAAGGCAGAGGAACCAGAGATCAAATTGCCAACATCTGCTGGATCATGGAAAAAGCAAGAGAGTTCCAGAAAAACATCTATTTCTGCTTTGTTGACTATGCCAAAGCCTTTGACTGTGTGGATCACAATAAACTGTGGAAAATTCTGAAAGAGATGGGAATACCAGACCACCTGATCTGCCTCTTGAGAAATTTGTATGCAGGTCAGGAAGCAACAGTTAGCACTGGACATGGAACAACAGACTGGTTCCAAATAGGAAAAGGTGTACGTCAAGGCTGTACATTGTCACCCTGTTTATTTAACTTCTATGCAGAGTACATCATGAGAAACTCTGGGCTGGAAGAAACACAAGCTGTAATCAAGATTGCCAGGAGAAATATCAATGACCTCAGATATGCAGGTGACAACTCCCTTATGGCAAAAAGTGAAGAGGAACTCAAAAGCCTCTTGATGAAAGTGAAAGTGGAGAGTGAAAAAGTTGGCTTAAATCTCAACATTAGGAAAACGAAGATCATGGCATCCAGTCCCATCACTTCATGGGAAATACATGGGGAAACAGTGGAAACAGTGTCAGACTTTATTTTGGGGGGCTCCAAAATCACTGCAAATGGTGACTGCAGCCATGAAATTAAAAGACGCTTACTCCTTGGAAGGAAAGTTATGACCAACCTAGATAGCATATTCAAAAATGACCAACCTAGATAGCATATTCAAAAGCAGAGACATTACTTTGCCAACATAGGTTCGTCTAGTCAAGGCTATGATTTTTCCTGTGGTCATGTATGGATGTGAGAGTTGGACTGTGAAGAAGGCTGAGCGCCGAAGAATTGATGCTTTTCAACTGTGGTGTTGGAGAAGAGTCTTGAGAGTCCCTTGGACTGCAAGGAGATCCAACTGGTCCATTCTGAAGGAGATCAACCCTGGGATTTCTTTGGAAGGAATGATGCTAAAGCTGAAACTCCAGTACTTTGGCCACCTCATGCGAAGAGTTGACTCATTGGAAAAGACTCTGATGCTGGGAGGGATTGGGGGCAAGAGGAGAAGGGGACGACAGAGGATGAGATGGCTGGATGGCATCAGTGACTCGATGGATGTGAGTCTGAGTGAACTCCGGGAGTTGGTGATGGACAGGGAGGCCTGGCGTGCTGCTATTCATGGGGTCTCAAAGAGTCGGACACGACTGAGCGACTGATCTGATCTCATCTGAAGCCAGCAAAAAAAGTGACTTGCTGGAAAATTGCAAAATTGGAGTTCCAATGTTTCTGCTCATTTTTACAATGATTTTGATAGGAAGATAAATGGTTATGATTTGTTTCCAATTATTAGTTATTAAATTGAGAAATTTACCTGGAAAGAATGAAAAAAAAATAATAGAAAAACAAACTGAAAGTCTTTGAGTTTGGGGGTTGAAAAATGAAGAGTAATGAAAGGTTGCATTAGGTGAGTATTATTATGTATGCTTAAATGTTCTCACCAGAATTGCAATATGCTTTCCTGGTTGGGAAAAATGATGAATAAGCATAGTTCCATAATGCATATTGATCATTCAAAAGCACACTGCAAACTAAAAGGCAAAACAACTTAGTCAAGGCTCTTAAAACACATCCAGGGAATTATGCCAATAAAGGAAGTTGCTTTCCAGGGAACATTGGGATATATTAGTTTTTGAATGAAGAGGTTAACCACTGAAGCACTTTTTTAGAAGGGGTAGAAAGACAGCAAATCTTGAAAATAGATAATTCTTCATGGTTGTGGACAGGCCTCCATGAGAATCTACACAGGATATTTTCAAGAAGTACATAATCAAAAGAGTGAAAATTTGCAGAAGACTGCATTTATATCCTTTTTAAGAAGGCATTATATTTTTTTCATGCTTCTTACCTTGAACAGCTTTTCACATATAAATTCCATCTCAGGACAAATTGGAAGAAGATATATTCCCCTCTCCTTCTGTTCTTCTTTCCTGATAACAAAAGATTTCAACAATAAATATTTTAGCAAAACTATAATTTCATGTCTTGACTTGGTATTATGAGTTCCATGACAGCAGATCCCTTTTCCCTTATTTTTGCATAATCAGAGTTTAAGTCAAAATATTTATTGAGTAAATTAAGAAATTGATAAAAATAAATTAACAGATTTATTTAAAATTACAGAATAAACTAAGCTATTTTTAGAAGCTAATTTGATTTCAGGCCAGCATGATTTTGCTAGAATTATCTCTCTGATATAATTCAACTCTAAGTTGAACTCTTACCTGAAGAAACAATAAAACTCCTTTAAGATGCCAAAATACATCTAGTCCTCACTTAAATTTACAGGTAATCCATTAAAATTAAGGTGTAATTTATTATAAGGCATCAATGTGTGTGTATTATAAATAGGCATTAAATAACATTTGTTTTCAATGTAGATATGTAATAGGTACTATTAAGACATTTAGAAGAAAAATGTATTAATAATGAAAGTATAAGAAAGGAAATTTATAGTCTTATAAGTCTTGAGTTAACTAACTTTTGCTGATTAAACACCTTTATCTTTTTCTCTAAATTTCACACTTTAAAAATAAATTTGTTCTATGTACATAGTGCTTTGCTTAACATGATACAGCTATCCATCTAGGGGACTTCCTGGGGACCCAGCAAGTGAGACTCTACACTTCCACTGTAAGGGGTTCTGGTTCAACAGATCCCTGGTTGGGGAACTAAGATCTTGCGTGCCACAGGGCATGGCCAAAAAAAAAAAAAAAAAAAAAATTAATGCAAAAAATCCACGATGAACAAAAACTATCAAAAAAATTTTTTTAAGTGCAAGCATCTAGGATCTTAGCAGTGCCAAGAAGCATGTTTCAGGATATTGAAGAAGATTGAGGGGTTGGTGAGGGGAGGGGAGAAAAATGGAAAGTTTCTGGGAGTGGAAATGAAAACAGAAAAGCCACATGTGATTAAACAAAAGATGGAGGTGGGTATTCAAGACAAATTCACCTGTTTCATCATTTTGCTCCACGTACACATTCTAGTAATACACTGCAGAAATAAAAATAAAGTACTACTACCTGTTGAAATAGGAGAGAATCTTATAAATATGATATTGAATAAAAGAAGCCAGCTACCAGAAAACTTTATTGTGCAGTTCCATTTCCATAGAGATTTAAGAGAAGGCAAAAGTAATTTATGATGTTAGAACTCAGGAAAAGTGGTTAGGGAGGTTGTTATAATTGGGAGAGGGGACAAGAAAGCCTCTTTAATGCTGATAATATCCTAATTCTTGATCTAGCTCACAGGACAACAAACATTTTTCCATAAAGAGTCATATAATCTGTTTCAACTACTCAGCTCTGCTGTTCCTATGCAAAGGCAACTATAGATAATATGTAAATAAATAGCCATTGTTGTATAAAAAAAAAGAAAAAAAAAGAATTCATTCTATGTATATAGTGTTTTTCTTGCCTTAAAATTCATAACATCATAAAATAAAATATTACTTTTTTTAAAAGAAGATAGCACAAACAATTTAAAAAGTAGGCAGAAAATCAGCTACACAGTGGTCACACTAATGCTATATAGTATATTATAGTACTGTACAATGTTATAGCAATATATTAAAGTGTTATATATACACATATGTAGTAAAAGCACACACACACATATATATGTGCATATTCTTTAAACTATCTTTCTAGAAACTTTCAAAATGGATTTATTGAGGTAAAATTGAAGGGAATAAGATGCACATATTTAAAATGCAATTTGATAGGTTTTGAAATGTGGGTATACCTGTGAAGCCATCACCACAGTCAAATAGTGGATCCTTCAAACACCAACTTTTGCGTTCCAGTCCACTATGATGAAAAGGACATCTTTTTTTTGGTGCTGTTCAACTTCAGCTTCTTTGGCATTAGTGGTTGGGGCATAAACTTGGACTACTGTGATACTGAATGGTTTGCCTTAGAAACAAACAGAGAACATCCTGTCATTTTTGAGACTGCACCCAAGTACTGCATTTCAGACTCTTTCATTGAAAATGAGGGCTACTCCCTTTCTTCTAAGAGATTCTTGTCCACAGTAGTAGATATAATGGTCATCTGAATTAAATTTGCGCATTGCTGTCTATTACAAAGTAGAAATGCAGAAGTAGCAAGCTCGGCCTTGAAGTACAAAATAA
The DNA here is from genome assembly GCF_027580195.1 of Bos mutus. Taxonomy (NCBI): domain Eukaryota; kingdom Metazoa; phylum Chordata; class Mammalia; order Artiodactyla; family Bovidae; genus Bos; species Bos mutus. The sequence goes on along the minus strand of NC_091628.1, from coordinate 40,233,999 downwards.
AGCAGAGCAAAGGCTAACAGAGTTTTGTGAAGAGAATACACTGGTAATAGCAAACACCCTATTTTAACAACATAAGAAATGACTCTACACTTGGACATCACTGGATGATCAATACTGAAATCAGATTGATTATATACTTTGCAGGTAAAGAAGCTCTATACAGTCCGCAAAAACAAGACTGGTAGCTGACTGTGGCTCAGATCATGAACTCATTGCATAATTCAGACTTAAATTGAAGAAAGTAGGGAAAACCATTAGGCCATTAAGGTCTGAATCAAATCCCTTATGATTATGTAAGCAATGTGTCCTTGATGGACCAGTGTGTCCATCAAAGCTCACTTGATGTCTGGCTTTATTGAATCTATAGTCACATAGATTCAAGGGATTCAATCTGATAGACAGTTACTGAAGAACTATGAATGGAGGTTTGTAATATTGTCCAGGAGGCAGTGATCAAAACCATCCCTAATAAAAAGAAATGCAAAAAGACAAAATGGTTGTCTAATGGGGCCTTATGAATAACTGAGAAAAGAGAAGTGAAAGACAGAAGAAAAGGAAAGATATACTCATCTGAATGCAGAGTTCCAAAGAATAGCATGGAGACATAAGGAAGCCTTCCTAAGTGAACAATGCAAAGAAATAGAGGAAAAGAGTAGAATGGGGAAGACTAGCGATTTCCTCAAGAAAATTAGAAAGATCAAGGGATTATTTCATGCAAAGAGGGACCAATAAAGGGCAAAAACAGTATGGACCTAAGAAGCAAAAGATATTAATAACTATATAAAAAAAGGTCTTAATGACTCAGACAACCACGATACTGTGATCACTAATCTAGAGCCAGACATCAAGTGGGCCTTAGGAAGCATTGCTACAAATAAAGCTAATGGAGGTAATGAAATTCTAGTTGAGGTAGTTAAAATCCTAAAGACGATGCTGATAAAGTGCTGCACTCAATATGCCAGCAAGTTTGGAAAGCTCAGCAGTGGCCACAGGACTGGAGAAGGTCAGTTTTCATTCTAATCCCAAAGAAGGGCAATGTCAAAGAATGTTCAAACTATAGCACAATTGCACTCATGTCACATGCTAACAAAGTAATGCTCATAATTCTCCAAGCTAGGCTTTAACAACATGTGAACCGAGAACTTCCAGATGTTCAAGCTGGTTTTAGAAAAGGCAGAGGAACCAGAGATCAAATTGCCAACATCCATTGGATCATCAAGAAAGCAAGAGAATTCCAGAAAAAAGAACATTTGCTTATGTTTCATTGACTACACTGAAGTCTTTGACTATGTGGATCACAGCAAAGTGTGGATAATTCTTAAAGAGGTGGGAATACCAGACCACATTACCTGCCTCCTTTGAAATCTGTATGCAGGTCAATAAGTAACACTTAGAACTAGTCATGGAACAACTGACTGGTTCAAAATTGGGAAAGGAGTATGGCAAGGTTGCATATTGTCACCCTGTTTATTTAAGTTATACGCAGAGTATATTATGCAAAATGCTGGACTGCATGAAGCACAAGCTGAATTAAGAATGCTGGAAGAAATACCAATAACCTCAGATATGCAGACAAAACCACCCTAGTGGCAGAAAGCAAAGAGGAACTAAAGAGCCTCTTGATGAAAGTGAAATAGGAGAGTGAAAAAGCTGGCTGAAACCTCAACATTCAAAAAACGAAGATCGTGGCATCTGGTCCCATCACTTTATGGCATATAGATAGGAAAACAATGGAGACAGTGACAGATTTTATTTTCTTGGGCTCCAAAATCACTGCATGATTTTGCATGGTGACTGTAGCCATGAAATTAAAAGACTTTTGCTTCTTGGAAGAAAAGCTATGACAAACCTAGACAGCATATTAAAAAGCAGAGATATTACCTTGCTAACAAAGGTCCATATAGTCTATGCTATGGTTTTTCCAGTAGTCATGTAAGGATGTGGGTATTGGACCAGAAAGAAAGCTTGAGTGCTGAGGAATTGATACTTTGGAACTGTGGTGTTGGATAAGACTCTTGAGAGTCCCTTGGACTGTAAGGAGATCAAACCAGTCAATCCTAAAGGAAATCAATCCTGAATATCCATTGGAAGGATGGATGCTGAAGCTGAAACTCCAGTAATTTGGCCACCTGATGCGAAGAGCTGACTCATTAGAATAGACCCTGATATTGGGAAAGATTGAAGGCAGGAGGAAAAGGGGATGACAGAACATGAGGCAGTTGGGTGGCATCACGGAATCAATGGACATGAGTTTGAGCAAGCTCCAGGAGATGGTGAAGGACAGGGAAGCCTGGCGTGTTGCAGTCCATGGGATCGCAAATAGTCAGAAATGACTGAGCAACCGAACACCACCACCAACAGAAGTTCCCTCAAGACTTTGTAACCATGCCCTCCCATCTTTCCTCAGCAATACTTTCCCCAGTCTACTGCTGTGGACATGGACTCGCTTTTAACTTATTACATAGTACACATCCAACACATGGAAATTAAGTAAATTAATATTAAGTAAATTAAGTAAATTAAGTAAAATTAAGTAAATTAATATTAAGCTCATGCTCCAACATGACTTTTTCCAAAGAGAATATTTTAGTTAATTTTTGATGTCAATGGCAAAATCATAATTATGACCTTTTGAATGTGTTCCTGTGGAGAAAAAAAAAAGAAAACAAGAGGGCTTCCCTCAATAGCAATAGAGATTTTGAATATTTCGTGAAGAGCAAGGAAACATTCATATTAATTTTTCATGAATTATATTTGAAATGACTTGGTTTGGACATTTGACTACATTTGTCCAATATTCTAGTAACGACCTATAACAGATGGCTTGACTAACACAGGAGAGTTAAGAAAGCATGCTAACCCATTTTCACCTGTCCATTTAGAAGAAAATAGACTACAGCACCATAGTAAATAATAACTTCTCTAGTATGTATACACACACATTTATTAGATATTTTACTGATAAAAAGAATGTATAGCTCACAATTTACAAATAACTTATTCCATATTATATTTCATATAACCAACTGAATCTTACAGAATATTTTTATTTAATTGGCAAATGACAAATGAGTATACTTGCAACATACATGTTGCTGATATTTTCATTTATGTTAATAGAAAAAACAGAAGTAGGACACATTTCAGAACTTTACTCATTCATCAACAATGTAAGCACTTGTTTGTGATTGTGTTTAGTCACTGGCTTACAAAATTCCTGAATATTTAACAGGTTTTTAACACCTCTAGTACACCACTTCTCATAGAGTGTTGTACTCCTAAACAAAAGTCTGACCAATTGCCATTGAGTACTGTGAGAGTACTAATAGGAACTTTTGCCCTTTAGTAATTAATCATCTGTTTTTAATCAATCTTTGCTAAAGTTAGCAAATTTTCACCAGATTATAAAGTTCTATATAGCTTGATTTAAAAAATTCAATGTTTTGCTATCATCCCTTTACATTAAAATATACTGATTAAAGGTAAAATATAAAAATCACATTCTGCTGATTTTCTGATAAAGAATTTAGAGCAGTACATGGACTAGCAGTTGTATTCAGGTTTTGTTTTTCTGAAGGGCCAAGAAAACAGTTATAGCAACCAGAGCTTCTGTTTTCCCTGACAAGTTTCCTCCTCATCCTCTTTTACTTTGTTTCTTTTTTCTTCTTCAGATAGAGATCTTCATAATATGGGACATCCTTAAAACACAGTTGTCTGTTACTGACATAATTTAATTTGTTTATAATCTTTCTGAGTCTTTATAAAGATATAGCCTTTGCCTAAAAATTGCAGTTAAGTATGCATTCTTTCCAGTCCAGCTTGTTTTTAAATGTTTCCCAACTGCCTTTTAAGTTATTTTTTTTCCCCCTGTTGGCTGCTGGTAGCCATGACAACAACCTGTGCTTAGACATTGTGAGTTCCTCTCCATCCAAGAGATTTGGAAAGCCTGGCAAGATGCCAGGGATATGTGTTGATTCAGATCTTTGAGAGGGTCCATTTAGCTATCCAGTCTTTGATCCAAATTGAGAGTACTTTGGTCTGTTTGCTTCCCCTCAGGCAAACTATCTTTCCTTTACTTGTTTCAAATTCTTGACTTGGATATTAGGTATTACTTCAAGTAACTGTTGAAAAAAAAATCACTTCAAATATGTCTTTGTGTTCTTTCCTATTTCCTGGAAGTTGATTATGTTAGCATATAGAAGATGCAGTTTTACTGTAGAATTTCTGGTGTGCCTTTTGAAATTGTGTTACAAAGGATGTTAATGTGATTGCATTGTTATGGGTAAAGGAAAGCAAATGGCAATTGGTGAAGAGAAAAGGATAGTGGGACTGGAGTACCAATTTGGAACAGGTGTTGATCATTTTTGTCTAGATTAAGTAGTACAATTATAAACAGTCTTTTAAAATAAAGGCTCAAAAAGGCTGAAACAAAGGCTTTCCATGAGAGCTCCCCTAGTCCCCCTCCTAAAACAGAACTGTTCACTGTAAAATAGAAGTTGCAAAGTGGTTAAGAGTAGTTGGTTGGAAATAAGAGCCAAAAGACAAAACTGCATTGCAGTGATTGGCTTGATTTGGTGAATAAATTGCTATTTTCAGATTCAATTTGTATCAGTGGGCAAAACTCTGTACACCTGCAGACCCTGTCAGTATCAGGGCAATGTAGCAGCCAATCTTAAACAATCCATTTCCCTTTCAATAATAATTGCACCCCATTCCTGAAGCCTCAGAGGAGGAAAGAAGGCTTTGATATCTGATTGGCATGCAATATTCTTTTCTATCACTAATGGAAAGAATACCACGGTTTGTAAATTTAAAGAATATCTCAGGAAAGTCTGTCTCCTTGTTTTAAAAAGAGCCAAGAGTGTTGAATTGTTGGAAAGATTCATCTTTATTAAATGTGACTGAACACTGGAAGAGGAAGATACTGTTTCCTGCAAGAAAGTAAAGAAATCACCTTTTGGTTATTTGCAATGCTCAGTGTAGCAGGTTGAGTTAAATAGGTGTTCATGGAAGTCATGCATATTTCTTGGCTAAGGAGAAAGGTAGCAAAGTAATTTCACAGCTCTTCACCATGGAGGGGGCAGGGTGTGGGGTATAATACCCTAGTCTTCCTAAGCTCTGATTCAGGTCCCTAGTTAGAGACCTTGTCCATTCTAGCACTTGGAGGCTGGAGCAATTTTATGAAATGAAAAAAATTTTTCATTTTGAGGTAATGATAGATGTGAATTAATTAATTCATAAATACTCTTTTCTAACTTTCCACTTTATGAATATTAACAAAAATGCAAGTGATATATTTCATGCATGTATATTGAAAGAAAGAAAAAAAATTTACCTTTGAAAATGACATCATAATTACTATAAAAAGTGCCACATCCACATGTTTTAGTACATCCATAGTAGCGTATAAAATTTTTTAAACTCAGAGATACAAAAGGAGAAAATATGTGATTTATTTCAATAATACTTTTCTAGTATCAAAAACTTTTATGGGTACTTGAATAAAATAAAGCTAGACTACTTGTCAGTAAGTACACATTCAAGTATTTAATGATTCCTTTTTCCTGTTATATTCATTTATTAAATATTTATTGAGTGTCTGCTACTCAGGCACTGTGCTAGGTGAAAGAAATAAAGCTCTGAGTGGTTCCTGCAGAAATCCACTTTCTCTTCTAAAGAGGGCTTATAGGTAGAACAAAATATTCTTCCTTGTCTGCTAGTAGCTGTACGGTATAGCAATATAACTTAAGCAGTTGCCACTTGGCATCTTGAGTTTGAAGCTTGACTAGGACTACATTGGATACCATAGGAGTGAATTGTACTTTGAATGACAGGAATTGGAAAGGGAGACAAACTTTGATAGAGGAATAGGTTTCTTTTATTTCATGTAGGCAAAGGGGAAAAAAAGAATAGAAATGCCAAATTAATATGCAGATATTTATATAATGAAGACATTCACACTTAACTGTATACTTTGGTTGGAAGCTCTAGTTTTACCTCAGTTTTCTTCTACTCATCTTCATTGGTGTTTTAACTGAAGATGGGAATTTTGTATATTCAGATTTTGTGGCCTCAAAGCATTTCATATACCAAATAACATTTTTCTAAAGTCCCATATGATTCAGGTTAGCAGATGCCAGATACACAGTCCATTTAAAACCAAACACATTGCTACTAGTGTTATGATGATTCTATTCCCATTACTCTGCATATAATATATTATAACAGGCTGGACTGATTTATTTGACCTCTTGTCAGATATTTGTTTATTGACTGAAATCTACATGGCATTTTTTCCCTGTGGGGATTTGGCTAGTGTATAAAAGCAACATGCCAACTACATATTTTACTGTTTACTTTCCAGCTGCTTTCTTGATGGACAGTCTGTTCCTGATTTTTGTCATTGCTTTGCAGGCAGTCTGGGAAGAAGGGAATATCCGCATTTCAGCTCCCAATGTGGGGATATTTTTTCAGGAATATCAACCCTTCTGATCCATATTTTGTAATGTAATGAGTTATTTTAGTAATCCAGACAGATATAGATAATGCTTGGGTTGCTATGGATTCAACAAAGCTTTACTTGAGCAGTGAATCCAAAAGTAATTTTGTCTGTCAATGTACTTCACTCCTATTTAACTGCAGCTTGTCAGTGGCTGGTGGGAAGGCAGGTGGCTGGATGCATTGACATTAGTCACACATGACATAACATAGTCAAACTGGGATAAGTGAATATCACATAACCAAATAAAAGCTTTTTTGTTGTTTTTCTATATTTTTTCACAGATGGATTCTGCCTATAAGCAGTGCTTGACTTTTAGAAAAAAGAAACATACACTACACACAGATTAAAAAAAAAAACAACGTAGTCCGTGTGCATTCTGAAATGCACTCAAATAGACTCAAAGGCTTATTTGTATAAAATTGATAAAAAATATTTTCACTCAAACTTAGAAAATGGGTTAATAGCTAGCAAATTCTTAATTTGTAAATGATTTAGAGAGACCTCTAATAAGAAATTGTTAGATAAAAGCCACCTTATCCAGTTACCATACATATCTAGGCACTTGTCTTTCTCAGTTAACTGTTACATGGAGAAAACAGTTTGTCTTTGCGCCTGGAGTGTGCCTGATACTCCCCTTTGTTGACTCTGAAGTTTTGCTCTGTTCCCTCCAGGGTTCTCCCTAAGCTTCCTCACTGCCCTCCAGATGTTGTTTCTCTGTCTTCTCTAACTCTTCTCTAGTCTGCTGTAGCTTGCAATTATCCTTCGTCTCCTGAAGCAGTCACTGAATATGTCCTCTGGCCATGGTGCTTTTCTGGCCCTGGGAATCCACCAGTCAAAGAGTACAAGAGCCTTCTGTCATGAGCGTACAGTCTTGTGGGAGATCCATAAAAGGCAAACATTACAATAGAAATATATACATAGTAAAAAGAAAGGACCTACTACCTGATGGAAGATGTTGAGAAAGCCCTCACAGTCATCAATTTGAACTGACATTTTCAAAAAGAGAAAATTCTCATGTGAACTTTGTGAGGGAGGGCATTTTAAGAAATGGATAAAACATATGCCATGAAAAATGAGGATGTTCAAGGAGCAGTGCTCAATTTAGGACTGCTTAGAGGAAAAGTGAGAAACAAGCAAGGTAGGTGAGGATGGTTGTCATGATATTTGTAAAGTCATGAGATCAGGAATGTTCTACTTGCCAAATAAGTTCAAACGTTATAATGGTTTCAAGTTAGGTGCAGGGGATGACATGGTCATATTTAAATTTCAGAAAGAAAATTAAATTATCAGGATGCATTATTGAGTTTAGAGGCACAGAGACTAGTGTTTGTCACTCAGTCGTGTCTGACTCTGCAACCCCATGGACTGAAGCCTACCAGGCTCTTCTGTCCATGGGATTTCCCAGGCAAGAATACTGGAGTGGGTTGCCATTACCCTTCTCCAGGGGATCTTCCCAACCCAGGGATCCAATCTGGGTCTCCCGCATTGCAGGTGGATTCTTTACCACCTGAGCCATCAGTGAAGAGGGAGCATTACAATACTGAAGTAAAGGATGAGAGAAGGCTGAGATGTTTAGGAGAGAAGATTGTGTCTAGAGCTTGAAAATGTATGGAGAATGAAAAGAAGGAAGAGTCTAGAAGAGAGATGGCAAATTAAGCCCTGAATTGCATCTCTTCTCACCTTGTACTCACTGTGCTAAACAATCAGAGTAATCATTCTAACTAAACCTAGTTATAGCTCAAGAAAACACTTCTGACAGCCACCCCCAATCAATAAGGGGGATCAAATGAGGGAACATATATTTGCTACCATTGACATAGGGTGAATACTAGATTATCAGTTCACTGGGGAATCTCATGGGAGAATATGCTCAATTAAGTAACTCATTATTTGGCCATCCCATTTATTGTCACGTCACATATCTCGTTTATTTATGTTCCTATTGAAATGCAGTATGAATCTCTCAGTTTAAATTAATTTTACCCATTTATGACTCTTTTTCTAACTAAAGTGAAGGTTCATTTGAAACCCTAGAGGTGTTATTTGCCAACATTAATTTTCTAGTTTCAAACATAATTTGCACATAATTAGCAATTAGTTTATGTTTGCTGAATGGATATCTTAGCCATTTTGACCACCACAAGCCAATATCTACAGAATGATGACACACAAAAACGTATTGCGTGTCATTGACAGGTGAATTGTTTCAAATCAAACAAAATTTGGTAAAACACAAAAAACAGGGTAACAAAGAGTTGGATTACTATTAATCAAAGGAAAGTATATAAATATGTCTGGATTGAAATATTCTTAAATCGAGCTGAGTTGTATATCTGTGGGTCTTTGAAGTTGGAATCTTCTCTCATCTACACCACTAGTTCTAAATTAATATACACTTTCTGGAGTAACAGCCTGAGGTTGTTGGGTCTGTAATATTCTCTATGCACAGCAAAAACTTTTAACATTAGTGCCCCTACTCTATTACTGATAAGCTCATTTGCAGTATAATTTTAATTACTCATAGACTGTTCATAGCAAGAATTTCTTAAATTCCTAAAGATTTTGTAATTCTTGTTTTGTGAAAAGTTGTTAAAGGCAGTCATTATTTTACATTTGGGACAAATTCAAATTCTAAAAACACCAATTCAGTAAAAATGTTTTAGCTATGAATTAGCCTTCAAAATCCCCCTTCAGAATTGATACAAAAATGTAAAAATAGAACTATCTCCTCAGTAAACCTGGGATCATGGACACATACACAGTAACAGGTGGGCACCTCTCCTTTCCCGTCATGGTGACTATCTGCTCGTACCCATCTGCCTTATCTTTGTAAACAGGGATATTTTACACTGTAAGGGAATATCAATGTCTATAAATTTCTTAGAGAGCAAGATTTACTTAGATACCCAAAAGTGACAGTGTAATTCACTTAAAGTGAAACTTCATTTATAGTAAAGCTGAATGAACATCGAGATATCTAAAATGTTGTTTAAATTGCATTTTTGGTTTATACAGAGCCACTTTTATTGGAGCAGGCTTTGCTTATGAAATCAAATTGAATTCTACTCTATTTCTGTTCAACAGATCACAGTTCTGCCCTAAATAAAATCATTCTATTTTTCTAAACAGTGGAAGATGGGGATATGGCTAGCTTTGTCTGGCTCGCTCCTGATTCACATCTGCCCATGTATCAGCAGCTTCTTCTTCATATATATATTTCAATAGCATCCACATTGTTAAGTTCAGAACTATTGAAGGTTTCATTGATTGCATTGTCCTTCTGAGAGTGCTAGAAATACTCTCAGAGGAGAAAAAAATGTCTTGTAGGAAATATCATTGAGTACTTAATGGGTGCCCTTGGGTCCTAGGTAGTAGGTACTATTCCTGAAAAAAACTCTGTGGTGCAAGAAGTACACTCTTGGAGGCTTATACGGTGAATTCTCATGTAGAACCCACACATAAATGTAATAATATGAAAGAGAAAATGCTTTTATATCAAATCAATATTGTTATACTAAGATGATTGCTAAAGCATTAACCATGAAACAAGTCAAATGTGCTTGTATTCTAGTTGGGATACATAGTAGCTTTGGTGATGTAATGGGTCAGTGAACTATTGGAGAGAATATGGGGAAAGTACAAATAAAATTTACTGAGTTGAGACCAAAACTCATTTAGAAGAAGTTCATTTGCTAAGCTCTAGAGAAGACTTGTAGGATTATAAAGCTTGAGGTAAATTGGCAAGATGATTGGGAAAATGACACAATAACTTCCTCTCATAGAGGCTTTGAGCCAATCTACTTATTTGTGAATCCAATTTATCAAATTCATCTCTTAAATTATATAGCTTGCTTTTCCTGAGTAGTTTAAATTGTCTTACAGACATTATCTCATTTGTCCTCATAAAGAGACGGTAAGTTACTATTGAATGATTGCTTCATGGAGTGAGTATGCTAATGAATGGCAATTCAAAGTAAGAGTTTTTAATCCTTACTGTATCACCCACTGGTTTTGTGACAATGATAAGTAAGGTAACCTCCATTAGCCTTATTTTCTTTATCTTTACCATGGAGATATATTCAGACTTTTCACTTAATATCAGGGGCATATTGTAAGAAGTTACAACGATACTCAAGAACATTCTTGGAATTCTTCCAAAGAAAAGACTTGAACTAAATTTCAATAAACTTAAAGCTATACCACAGCATGTTTTGTTATTGAATTAACCTCATTTAAGGCAGCATAGCGGAGAAGGCAATGGCACCCCACTCCAGTACTCTTGCCTGGAAAATCCTATGGATGGAGGAGCCTGGTAGGCTGCAGTCCATGGGGTCGCTAAGAGTCGGACACGACTGAGGGACTTCACTTTCACTTTTCACTTTCATGCATTGGAGAAGGAAATGGCAACCCACTCCTGTGTTCTTGCCTGGAGAATCCCAGGGACGGTGGGGCCTGCTGGGCTGCCGTCTATGGGGTCGCACAGAGTCAGACACGACTGCAGTGACTTAGCAGCAGCAGCAGCAAGGCAGCATAGAGCTTCCCTGATAGCTCAGTTGATAAAGAATCTGCCTGCAATGCGGGACACCTGGGTTCAATCCCTGGGTTGGGAAGATCCCCTAGAGAAGGGAAAGGCTACCCACTCCAATATTCTGGCCTGGAGAATTCCATGAACTGTATAGTCCACGGGGGTCACAAAGAGTTGGACACGATTGGGCAACTTTCACTTTCAGGGCTTCCCTGGTGGCTCAGACGGTGAAGAATCTGCCTGCAATATGGGAGGCCTGGGTTTGATCCTTGGGTTGGAAAAATGCCCTGGATAGGGGCATGACAACCCACTCCCATATTCTTGCCTAGAGATCCCCATGGACAGAGGAGCCTACAGTCCATGGGGTCACAAAGGGTCAGACACCAGCAAGTGACTTAGCATGGCAAAAGGCAGCATATTCTTGTAGATACTAGAATGACTTTAAATATTAAAATTTAAAAACATTTCTTAAGCCAGAAATACTTACAAGGAGTTGTGCTGGTGAGGGAGTTACAGAGATGATTGATACAGTTGCTGCTTTTCAGGAACTTCTATCTAGAAGAACAGACATGGTAAGAACTTGATAAAACAGAAAGGGTTGAGAGCTATAACTACTGCCATGAACAATGTGCCATGGGAGCATAGATGAAATAGAGATTCATTTTGCTTAGGTAGAATAAAAGGAACAGTTTTCAAGAACTGAGAGTAGAAGAAGAATTTGGGGCCAAAATGTAAAAGATTTGAATAGTACATGTAGATTGAATTCTTTAAGCAGAATCATCAAACATTTTAAGCCTCTTGAGCCTGATCAAAGTATTTAACCTGGTCTGTGATTAAATTGTGTATTTGTGATGCAATTACAATTGTGATGCATTAAATTATGCAACTGTGACGGTGGTGAGACAAGTAGATTAGAAATGAGTTGTAGAGAAATATAGCAACAGAGAAGAATAATTCAAGTAGGATTTAATGATTTCTAAGTTGAATAACAGGGTGGGTGGTGATATCATTAACCAAAAATCAGAAGTAAAGAGGGAAAACAAGGCTAAATGAAGTGAAGGAATAACAGAGTATGATTTTTCTAAATGAGGTTGAATATTATTCTGTATCCATATTCCAATTTTCACTTAAAATTCAGGTTATATTTTTAATATCAACCAAAACATCTGTAGTTTTGACAGATGCCTATGTTTAGAGAACAGTAGAGACATGGAGGCCAAAGAGAATAGGGGGAGAGAAAATACAAGACAGTGAAGACCAAATGCAAGTAACATTTAAGAGATTATTCACAAAAGAGGTGCCCATGTATATATATCAGAAAAAAGTTGTAAATGAAAAACCAGAAGTAAATAATGCCATGGAAGCTCTGGAAGAAAATATTAACAAATAAAGAGTATCCCATTGTTAAATAATTCAGTGATGACAAGGGAAGTTGATGGAGACCAAAACTCATTTTTTAAGACCACCAATTGATTTTAGGAATTGACAATTACAGATTCATTATAGGATGGGAGGCAAAGACTATATTATAGTAAAAAAAGGATAAAGCTATCCAATTAATTCAAGAAATGTGGCAACTAAGGAAAGGAGTTATAGGACTGCTTCTTAAAGAGAAACTAGGCTCATAAGTTTTAATGAAGGATGGCTTAAAGCATTTACAAGTAAAGAAACAGTGGATGGAGGCAATGAATTTAGGAGGGACAATACAGCATTCATAGAGGAAAGCTACAAGTGGGAAAGGGGTACGATCAAAAATAGTTCAAAACTGATTGAGCCACTTTTTCACAAGAGACTATAAAGGAGTTGGCTGGTAGTGGCACAGAAATAGATCACTTGCTGAAGGGTTGATTTTATGTGTGGGGGGTGGGAATTGGTACTTTGAGTAGGGAGCTTAAACTTAAAACTTTGTTAAAAGAAATGGGAAAGGAAACTGAATAGATGCCTGGTAATAGTGAGATAAAGACAGTGATATTTTCAAAGGAAATCCAGAAATGAGATAAGTAGAGTGATACAGAGAACATTCTGAGGGAAAAGATTGAGGATATCCATATTTTCTTAACAAGCGAATAAATGTTCTAGAAGACACAGTCGGCCTAGAGAGGACATTTTACAAGAAAAGAGACATTAAAGGTCCAGCATAAGACTGTGCATGAGGTGCCGGTGGCTGTCCCTACCCCTACAAACTGCCACTTCTTTGTTTTCACAAGGAACATCAGCTTACTAGCCCAGAATAGCTGACTGAGGATAATATTCTAGCAAGATCTGTATGTTGAAAGTTATAGAAAGCAGCCCTTCTTTTGGTGAGAAAGAGTAACTTGCTAAGGTTCAAAGAAAGCAAAAGAAATTGTGCGATTCTGCTCAAATGATTTTTCATTTGACAAAGAAAATCTCTTCTTTAATCTGTGTTTTAAGGCTTCAAGTATGAAAGATACAGAACTGTTCATGAGGAGCAAGTCAGCAAAGTTGAAATGGGCTGTTGGCTTTAGTATTGGTTGCACACTGAGAATGAGAATGGGAGCCTGGGATCCAGGGGATGTTCTCCTGATGATGGCAACCCTTTATCCTCCCAGTGTCTATATTCCACTCTCATGGACCTTTCTCTCTTGGCCACCTTAGCTTTTATCATAGTTAACATCAACAGTCTTATGCTAAACCAATTTTTATCCAATTCAAAATTACTTTCTTGCTGAACATTTTATTCTCCTATTTAACCTCTGATTTTTTTCTTTATTCATCAACTATGAGTAGAACTCATCCAAGGACAACTGATCAAAGATGAGTGTTTCTAACAGCTGAGGGATTTATAAGTGAGCAGGATCAGTCTAGAAACAACTGATAGACTTTGTCATCAACACAGGGTTTCAAGGATATATATTTAAAATATGTTTTGTTATAGTATATAAAATCAAAACCTTAATCTACTTCCAGGAGTTTATATCAATGAAAAAAAAATCAGAGATGTGGAGAAAGAATCATCTATAGAGGTTATCATAGATAGATAAATGATTTCATATATATGTATGGTACATCCATAGAATGAAATTGTGATTTTTTTTTTTTTTACTTAACATTTAATGCTATTGGAAAAAAATGCTTATGTTGTAGTTCACTAAACAAAAATAGGATAGAAAAGAATGATCCATATTTTAGCAGAGAGAAATGTGTGTGCATCTGTGTATGTGTATGTGTCTGTGTGTTTTACAAGCATATGTTTAGGAAAAATCCCAGAAAAACTATAATATAATTTTCATATTGGTTATTTCTGAGTGGTGGTTTCATGGGTGATTTGTGCTTTTCCAATACATTCACCTGGATATGGTAATTTTTTATAGTGATCATGTATCACTTTTCTTATTAATAAAGAAGAATACCTATGTGATCACAGCTATAATTTTGTTATGCCACATTTTTTTATGACACAAACACACACACACACATGCACGCACACACACACACACACATACCACACACACTCTTTGACACATTGTCTGGTTTTTAAATGAATACAGTGACTTCACCTAATAATTGGGCCTAATTATCTCCTGCAGGTCTGGAAAGTGTGTACTTTTTGCCATTTTGTCTAATGGCAGCCAATTTACACCTAGATCCTCTACAGTTGATCTTCTGGGCCTTTCATGATATCATAACACTTTAGAATTTTCTAAACAGTGTGACTCTTTAATCTTACTGTACACAAAATAGGAAATATTTGTCAATTATTGAGTGCTTCAGTGTTAGCCATTTGACTTAGTTTGTTGGAGGAGCAGAGTATAAGCGCATCATAGTGATGGGGATGGAGCTGGATGAATCAGAGTCTGTCTCTGCTGTTCGTAAGGTGGAAAACAATGTGATTCATTAACCATTCAATTCATTTGTAGTCTTTCTGCTCACTAGTCCATAAATAGTACAAACTGGGTGAAACGATGATTCAGAATTTTCTTATCAGTGTTCATTCAGCAGGAGAAATTTTGAGGTCCCACAGTTTGTTTTGCTTTTTCTTTTCTTCTTCCATCACTGATAAATTAGAAAAAGTAATTAAATGCTGTTGGTAATAACTTGCTTGTTGTACCTTGAAAAAGAATGTATTTCATTATAGAGTGTGTTTTATTCTCATTCTTTTTCTTTCTCTCAGGAGCACACATGTACACACATACAAACATGTTACCAGATATTTAAACCTTGTTTTGCTGATGTGACTATAGTTTAAATTTTACTAAATCTCATAGACATCAATCACACAACTATTATTAAAAATACTACTAAAGAGATAAGAGTAACTGAGCTCTAATAGAGCCAGGTGCTATATCATTCTATGTATGAATTACACCTTGTTAATGGCTTTCAGTATTCATTTGATAATATTTATACTGAGTAATAATGCACTTTATAACCTTACAAAAGGGTTAAATTCATTTTTTTAGCTTAACATTCTGTTTAACAATTACCAATGGAATCACTTTTCAAAGAATCTTTTAAATCAATTATTTAAAGATTTTGTGTTTTAATTTTTTATTTTTTAAATTAATTTACTTTTTAATAGAAGGATAATGGCTTTACAGAATTTTGTTGTTTTCTGTCAAACTTCAACTTGAATCAGCCATAGGTATACATACATCCCCTCCCTTTTGAAACTCCCTCCCATCTCCCTCCACATCCCACCCCTCTAGGTTGATACAGAGCCCCTGTTTGGGTTTCCTGAGCCAAAAAGCAAATTCCTGTTGGCTGTCTATTTTACATATGGTAATATAAGTTTCCATGTTACTCTTTCCATACATGTCATCTTCTCCTTCCCTCTCCCCATGTCCATAAGTCTATTTTCTATGTCTGTTTCTCCATTGCTGCCCTGCAAATAAATTCTTCAATACCATTTTCTAGATTCCGAATATATGTGTTAGTATATGATATTTATCTTTCTCTTTCTGACTTACTTCACTCTGTATAATAGGCATTAGATTTATCCACCTCATTAGAATTGACTCAAATGCATTCCTTTTTATGGCTAAGTAATATTCCATTGTTTATATGTACCACAACTTCTTTATCTGATTTAGTGTTTTTGAAAAACTGTATAAGCAATAGGGTGATTTCAAAATTTCAAAAAAAAAAAATAAATAAAAGGAATGATGGAAGAGAGGAAGAAAGGAAGGAAGGAAGGAAGGGACTTACTGCTCAGTAAAATGCTCTACCCAAAGCAAGGTCCTGTTTTTATTCTCTGTTTCATGGTTTGGCTGATAATTGAACTGAAATATGTTTTCTTCATAAAGCTATAAAGAAAAGTTGTCATGCTTTTTTTCATGAGTAAAAGAAAGATAAATTCAAAACTTGGAACTTTATTAAGCATTATCTTAGAGTAGCAGTTTGCTGACATTAGTATCCACCAAATCCTATTTGCAAGGAATGGTGATCTAAATGTGAAAGCTTCTATCAAGAGCAAAATACTTTTGTAGGATAATTTCATGAAGACCAGCCAAAAGCATTCAGGTCTCCAGCCATCTAGCATGGCTCTAAGTGACTTCTTAAATCTGTTAGCACTTCTACATTTCTATGTAACTTTCAATTGATGGCTCTTTTAGGGGCTTCTCTGATTGAAAAGGAAATCTCTCAGATCTTATGACAATGGTCTAGTGATGTTTTATATGGGGACAGTCTCTTGTGTATCTGTGATGGGTTGGTGCTGCATAAAGCATTTACTTGGGGGACACAGGTTCGATCCCTGCATCAGGAAGATTCCCTGGAGGAGGGCATGACAACCCACTCCAGTTTTCTTACCTGGAGAATCCCACAGACTGAGGATCGGGCAGGCTACAGTCCATAGGGTTGCAAAGAGTCAGATACAGCTGAAATGACTTGGCACACATGCAAGACATTTAATTATCAATAAACAAAAATACACATTAGTAGTATTCTAAGGTATTAATTTAACAAGTATCTAATGTGAAGCATTTTAGGAAAATTTCCATCTCCCAATATAAGGATAGAATAAAATGTTTTTATTTTAGAAAACTAGGAATATTTTAGTATCCCTGTTATGTAAGGTGAATTAAAAAATGATAGATGATAAAATTCTAAATTAAATTTTTAATAATATTTTCATGTAGTAGACCTTAGATTGCAAATATAAAATATGGATGCAAATCTTTCTATTCCATTGCAGTTACATTGGATTCAGGATATGCCTAATAAGTACTGTGCAAAACAATTGTATAAGTAAACATTTCACATTATTCTATCATAGCATAAAGTGAGCAATAAAAAATGATATAAGAAAACAATGTGGCAATGTATTGTCAGAAATTGCTTTTGCATACATGTTGCGGAATTGTGTTAGACACCTCTCTCTAGGTCACATGAATATTATGATGAATATCACAGTGTCTATGAATTGTTTTTTGAATCCATAGAAAGGTAACTGACATGGAGTAAGAACTAAATATTTCATCTTTCTGGTTCAGAAAAATGTAGTCAAATAGCTCTAAGAATAACTTTGCCCACTACTGTCTGCCTCCTGCCAAAGGCAACTTGTCTGAGTTCAAATTACTTTTCTTTAAATTGATATAAAGTCTAGTAGAAATCTTAATGTTCAGTAATTCAATTCAGTTCAGTTCAGTCCATCATCGTGTCTGACTCTTTGCAAACCCATGGCCTGCAGCTCAACAGGCCTCCTTGTCCATCATCAACTCCTGGAGCTTACTCAAACTCATGTCTATTGACTTGGTGATGCCATCCAACCATCTCATCCTCTGTCGTCCCCTTCTGCTCCTGCCTTCAATCTTTCCCGACATCAGGGTCTTTTCAAATGAGTCAGCTCTTAGCATCAGGTGACCAAAGTATTGGAGTTTCAGCTTCAGCATCAGTCCTTCCAATGAATATTCAGGACTGATTTCATTTATGATGGACTGATTGGATCTCCTTGCAGTCCAAGAGACTGTCAAGAGTCTGCTCCAACACCACAGTTCAAAGTTCAATTCTTTGGCATTCAGCTTTCTTTATAGTCCAACTCTGAAATCCATACACGACTACTGGAAAAACCATAGCCTTGACTAGACAGACCTTTGTTGACAAAGTAATGTCTCTGCTTTTTAATATGTTCTCTAGGTTGGTCATAACTTTCCTTCCAAGGAGTAAGCGTCTTTTAATTTCATGGCTGCAGTCAACATCTGCAGTGATTTTGGAGCCCAAAAAAATAAAGTCTGTCACTGTTTCCCATCCGTATGCCATGAAGTGATGGACGGGATGCCATGATCTTTGTTTTCTGAATGTTGAGCTTTAAAAGCCAACTTTTTCACTCTCCTCTTTCACTTTCATTAAGAGGCTCTTTAATTCTTCTTCACTTTCTGCCAGAAGGGTGGTGTCATCTGCAAATCTGAGCTTATTTATATTTCTCCCAGAAATCTTTATTCTAGCTTGTGTTTCATCCAGCCCAGCATTTCTCATGATGTATTCTGCACATAAGTTAAATAAGCAGGGTGACAATATACAGCCTTGACATATTCCTTTTCCTATCTGGAACCAGTCTGTTGTTCCATGTCCAGTTCTAACTATTGCTTCCTGACCTGCTTACAGATTTCTCAAGAAGCAGGTCAGATGGCCTGGTATTTCCATCTCTTTCAAATTTTCCACAGTTTATTGTGATCTACACAGGCAAAGGTTTTGGCATAGTCAATAAAGCAGAAACAGATGTTTTTCTGGAAGTCTCTTGCTTTTTCGATGATCCAGCTGATTTTGGCAATTTGATCTCTGGTTCCTCTGCCTTTTCTAAAACCAGCTTGAACATCTGGAATTTCATGGTTCATGTATTGTTGAAGCCTGGCTCGGAGACATTTGAGCATTACTTTACTAGTGTGTGAGATGAGTGCAATTGTGCAGTAGTTTCAGCATTCTTTGGCATTGCTTTTCTTAGGGATTGGAATGAAAACTGACCTTTTCCAGTCCTGTGGCCACTGCTGAATTTTCCAGATTTGCTGGCATATTGAGTCCAGCACTTTCACAGAATCATCTTTTAGGATTTGCATTAGCTCAATTGGAATTCCATTGCCTCCACTAGCTTTGTTTGTAGAGATGCTTCCTAAGGCCCACTTGACTTCACAGTCCAGGATGTCTGGCTCTAGGTTGGTGATCACACCATTGTGATTATCTGGGTCTTGAAGATCTTTTTTGTACAGTTCTTCTGTGTATCTTGCCACCTCTTAGTATCTTCTGCTTCTGTTAAGTCCATACCATTTCTGTCCTTTATTGTGCCCATCTTTGCATGAAATGTTCCCATGGTATCTTTAATTTTCTTGAACAGATCTCTAGTCTTTCCCATTGTATTGTTTTCCTCTATTTCTTTGCACTGATCACTGAGGAAGGCTTTCTTATCTCTCCTTGCTGTTCTTTGGAACTCTGTATTCAAAATGGGTATATCTTTCCTTTTCCCCTTTGCTTTTTGCTTCTCTCTTTTCACAGCTATTTGTAAGGCTTTCTCAGACAGCCGTTTTGATTTTTTGCATTTCTGTTTCTTCACTGGATAGGAGATAGTTAATGTTCACTATTTTATTGTGGATAGGGACTCTCTGAGTGAGTCAAGAGTTGTCACATATTGGCTGGCACATATACTTGTAAGGGAAAGAATATTGCAAATAGATCAGCACAATCTGTTATTATGGAATTCTAATAGGACACTCATCAGAATAGCAATCATTGCAATCAGTTAACCAATATTTCATCAATCTGGAAGCTATAAATAATGACATTTTCTGACATGCTTCAATGTCAGTTTCTAGTCTTCCAGTGTACCTGTCCTGTTCAGAGCTGGCACAGTGCCCTTTGCCGCGGTGCTGTTGTACTCTGGCTCAGTCTGAGGCTAGCTTTGCAGGCTTTGTAGGCAACAAAGGGAGAATAATGGCTGAAAGGGTCACTCCACACTCACTGTGTCTCAAAGTAATAGATTACAACTTCCAGTTTGGTTAAACTGATTAGGAGTTAAGGTTTTGGAATCATATAGCTTGGAATTTAAATCCTGTATTAGCTGAGGGACTTTGAGGAAATTATTTAACCTTTCTATGCCTCAGTTTTATCTTAAAACAACAATTGTTGCACCAATAATTGTGGCTTAGTTTAGGGAAAAGTTGAGACTAGAATAAAATAATATGTGTAAAGCCCTTAACACAGTGCTCGCCAGCTAGTAAGTCTTCAGTAAATATTTGGGTTGTCCAAAAAGTTCCTTTGATTTTTAAGCAAAAATAAATGACATATTTTTCATTTTTGCCAATAACTTTATTGAAAATATATTCATCATTTTGTTCCTCGAGCTACTGCCATTTTTCTGGCAAGTTAATAATTACACCTTACCAAAACTTTTATCTCTTTGAGCAAAGAACTGTTCCCAGTGCCTTTTACAGTTGTCCAGGGAATTGAAATTTTTTCCATTAAGAGAATTTTGTAAAGACAAAAATAAAGTGAAACATGAAGATGCAATGTCTGGTGAATACAGTGGATGAATCAGAACTTCCCAGCCAAGCTGTAATGACTTTTGCCTGATCATTAGAGAAACATGTGGCCTTGCATTATCCTGATGGAAGATTATGCATTTTCTATTGACTAATTCTGGATGCTTTTCATCTAGTGCTTCTTTCATTTGGTCTAACTGGGAGAAATATTTGTTGGGAGTTAATCCTTTGGTTTTCCTGAAGGAGCTCATAATAGAGAACTCCCTTCCAATCCAACCATATACATAACATCACCTTCTTTGGAGGAAGATTGGTCTTTGGTGTGGTTGGTGGTGGTTCATTTTGCTCTGCCCACAATCTCTTCTCTTTTACATTATTGCATCTTATCCACTTTTCATCACTCATCATAATCTGATGAGAAGAATGTGTTTTTTAGGTCAACTTACATGCAACCCAAACATTAAAAGTAATTGATGGAACCAAGCTACTGTAAATGATTTTGGCTTCAATATTTTGATAAAGTTGACTGTTCTCAATTAATGTCTGGATTTGATAGATATCAAGTTCAACTAGTCAACCTGGACCATGGAACATCTTTCAGTAAGAAATCTCCAGCATGAAACTTTGCAAACCACATTTGTCACAATATAATCTAACAAAATTGTTTTGAATGAAGTTAAAGACAATTAAGTGCTACTAGAGCTCTCTTACAGAAAAAAAAAAAAAGAAACTGAACAAACATTTTGGCCAACCCAATATCAGCTGCTATTGTTATAGTTATTTTAATTAACTTGATTAACATATATTTTATATTTGCCTAACACCAATTGCTAGATGTATAGCTTGGCAAAGTAATATCCAAAAGGATTTTACATTTATCCTCTCTAGAGAGAAACACATGTAAAGAACAAGTAGCAACACAAAGCAGTTGACAGATGATAAAACAAGAGTTAGATTAGTCTAGTAAATAAAGAAGTGGTCTTGGTAGTCAAGGATGGGTGCAATTTGCTGTGGGAGAGAAGAAAATGAAGAACAAAGGCTTGAGGACTTACTGATTCTGGGAAACAGATCAGACAGACTACAGAAATGAAAAGAAATTTAACATGCTCGTAAGTCAATGAAAAACCCTGATGTATAGTAAGAGAAGACCTAGACTTTGTGTGACTTGAAGCATATATTTTAGGGCTTTTATTATGAAAAAGAATATAAGTTAATTACTAGGCCCTCAAGGAGAACTGTGCAAATGAGAGACCTTGAAGCTGATGTCTAATAATTATAAATACACATCTATCTGACAAGAGAAGTATTCACCAAATGTGATGAAATAAGTAGGGTGGCCTGAGTTATGGACAGCTCTGAAATCTTGGGAGAGGAGTTTAGAACTCTCAGGTTAGAACAGTGTCTCTCAAAGTATATTTCCAATACCAGCACCTCAGCAGCTTCACATAGGAACTTGTTGGAAAGGCAAATTCTAGGGCCCAACCCTAGACCTTCTAGTTCAGACTTTGAGGCTAACCACCTGTGTTTTAACAGCCCTCCTGGTGATTACGATGCATGCTGAAGTTTAAGAATTCACCATGTTGAAAGATAGGCACTGAGTTGCCTATAATGAAGATGGAGTAGGTAGCAGCATGCTCTGAAGGAGAGGGGTTCAGGCACATTACACAAATTCAGCATTGACTAGATGAGAGGCAGGTGGGCAAGTGATGATCTTATTACAGTGGTAGGCATATAAGAAGATATATAAGAAAAGGGATATTGATGTGATTTGATTGCTGCATTTTGAGTGTAGTGGAGATTTATTTCAGGATGAGTCCAGGGGTCTGGGTTGCTTTGGACAAAGACAATGAAGTGAGGAAAGGTGGTTTGCTGGCAGGAGAATATCTGATACACAGGAGAAGGTATAGAAAATTCTATTTTAATTCTAGAGACCCAGACTAAGATATGTTCAGTGCACATTATAAATTCTTTTCAATCCTGTCCTCCTGGAGGTATCCCCTGGAAGTTGAGTTTGACAGTGGGACTCATTCAAGGCTGCTATCCTCCTAAATCTGGGGTTCCAGGGAGGGGTGAAAGGAGGTCTTCAAGACTTGGGCTGTAGCAAGTGACCTCAAGATGCAAGACTAGAGGGAGGCAGGGGCTGGGCCTTTTCAGTTTCCTACGATCTCTCCACTCAAACCAGACAGGAGTTTATGCTCTGTGTAGACTAAGGAGGAGGAGGCAAACCTAAAGATGAGTGAGAAAGAACCACTCAGAGAAGAACCACTCAGAGGCACTGGAAAATGAAGCTTGAGGTTCTAAAACAGCATAGATATTTGTTGTTGTTGTTGTTCCCTTTCATTATTTATAAGTCAAATGAAATAACAGTTACATTACCTGGATTTTCTGTTTCCAGGACTTGTATTGTTATATATATATATATATATATATATATATATATATATATATATAATTTTATTCTTTTAGCAAGTGTATTGTGTAAGTAGTGCCAGCATTATTATCCTTGCTTTTGGGTTGAGAAGAGGGAAGCCCAGAAAAGGAAAATGACCTTCATCAGCTTTAAAAAAAAATTCTGGCTTGAGCATGCTGACTCTAGGGTACCAAAATGTGGTACCCAATGGGGTAAAAGGAATTGGAGTTCGTTGCAAGGACTGGAATTACAGTGTTAGCATATTTCCTGGATGGCAATATAATACAAAGCAATATGTAATTATACACCCTCCCCATTCCCCCCCAAAAAATAAACTAACAATTTTATAGATTGTGCGCTAGCTGATTTCTTCTTTCTCAAATTGTTTACATAAAAAAGAAATGTGATCCAGTCCTTTTCCCAGTGGGTAGCTAGTACTTAAAAGAAATTCCACTATTGGTTACAGTGCTTTTTACTTTCCAGTAACTTTGAATAGACACTAGCAATTATAACTGCTATGGAGAATGTAAACAGAAACAAAGGATTTGTTGACTACTTTTCATTATTTTGTTCCATATTATTATGGTTCTGTTTCATTCTCTTATTCCCAGTCAACATGCTATATCTAGTGCTGATTGGGAATTATTCTAACTTTAATAAAACGTGCCTATTTTATTTGTACTTTGTAGTATATACATAATAAATATAGCTGTACCTTTTGATGGATGCCAACAAAAATGGTGAAATAAGCTTTGATTAGAAGCCTTCTCTTTGTGTGCAATCTCTTGAGACCAGAAGCATTTTTCATTTACCGGTTGTTTTCAAAGCAGTGATATAATTGCAGTCTATGTCTTTAATGGTATAAAGCTGATATACTCATGACTGCCCAACCACTCTCAAATTGGCTATTATATATATATTAGGAAAGACACCTGAATACAAATGTTAGCCATAGGCTCAAGCCACACACTCAGAGGTGTATAAGTCCTTGGGTTTGTTCACACGAACTACATGGTCACATAAACTGCATTAGATAAAATGAGGAACATGGAAACAAAAGTGGTCATCACCCTCATGTACAGAGGAGGATTCTTGTTCAAATACCACTGCATGCCCTGAACATAGTATATACTTAGTAACTTTTTGCTGAATGAATGAAGTTATTTATTACTCTCTGTCTCAATTCTTTGTTTACAACTACTCAGGAAATTCAAGAAGAGGGCAGTGAGTGTTTTCAGTTATGCTGTAAATGCTAATAGCTGATAATTTCAAAGTCAAATGTAATATTTATATACATAAAATTTAAAAATCATTTGTTAACACATATTCTAATTTGATAAATTAAATATAAACAATGTTTTAAAGGCTACTCTAATTCACCATAATTTCACTATTTAACCCTGAGTAATGTTTGAACTCTTAGTTTTCCTTTATGTCTGTGCTCAGACATAAATGTACTTACAGATTTTTTTATCTTGATGGGTAGAACCTATTCATTATTTTTAGCTTAAAATTATATCATATATTTCCAAAGGTTTCATATTTTTACTAATATCACTATAATGGTGGAACAATACTCAATGTAATAACATTGACTTGATGTTCTGAAATATAGCTAGCCATTCCAACTCTTGTCATAGATATTGCTGCTATAAAAAGTTTTAGAGAATAGCTCTTTCTATGGTTATAAAACTTGGGAATTTTTCCAGAAGAAAAGATTTTAGAATAAATTTTGATATATATTCATGTAATATATTCACATATTGGAAGTATTGTTGAAGCTTGAATATCTATAAACATATAATGTATATTATACAATATTATAGGCTATATTTCATTTAATAAAATATTATATTTAGTATTAATAATATATACCACTTGATATGCATGCATGCATGTCCAATTCTCTGCAACCCCATGGACTGTAACCTGGCAAGTTTCTCTGTTCATGGGATTTTCTAGAGAACACTGGAGTAGGTTGCCATTTCCTCCTCTGGAGATCTTCCCAACCCAGGGATCCAACCCATGTCACCCGCACTGGCAGGCAGATTAGTTATCACTGACTCACCTGGGAAGCATATACCACATGTTGTTGTTCAGCCACCCAGTTGTGCTTGACTCTTTGCAACCCCATGGACTGCAGCAACTCAAGCCTCCCTTTCCCTCACCAAGTTCATGCCCGTTGCATCGGTGATGCCATCCAACCATCTCACATAATAGGGGTCAAATTAGAGAAGATCTCCAGGCAAGAATACTGGAATGGGTAGTCACTCCCTTCTTCAGGGAATCTTTCCAACCCAGGGACTGAACCTGGGTCTCCTGCATAGCAGTCATATTCTTTACCATCTGCGCCACCAGGGAAGCCCTATGTTATATAATACTATATGCTATATTTTCTTTAATAATGAAATATTGAATTTAGTATTAATAATGTGTACCACATAATAAGAGTTAAATAAATGAAAATACCATCCAAATTAATGGTCCCAAAGAGATGCTTTTAGAATGAATGACCTTAATCCAATTTATAAAGTTAAAAAAAATAGTATGTTTTAAAATATATCCCTTCACTGATCTTCCCTCTTGTAGATTATTGAGTTCCAAATGATGGTCCAATGATCAGTGTGGAAGAGACTATATAAAACCACCAGGGATGTGGCTAAAAATACTTATTTCCAGATCTTATCAACCAAATCTTTAGGGGGTGAGGCTTGGGAATTGGTATTTTTAATAAGTTCCCCAGGTAATTCTGATAATTTCAGACAGAATTCAGAATCAAGGACCCATATTACCAGAGACATGCACTCTGTTTCTATTCTGATTTTCTGATATCCTGCTACAGTCAATCCTCCATGCTTCATATAGATCCCATTCTCTTAGGTCTTAGACTTAAGGTATTATTTTATTTCTCCCCATAACATTCAATTTAATCCCATTATTTAATGATACATGCTACAGTATTTTTTTTTTAAGATTTATCATCTGATTCTTACACAAAATCATTCTGGATATAGGGTAGGACTAAATATCTGTGAAGTAAGCAGAAGACATTGAAATAAATGCCTTCTTCATCCTTCACATTCACTGATGGAGTGCAATCATCATGTATTACCTAGCTAAATTAATTTCTAGTGTTTGAAAATTAGAAATGTACATATTGTCTCTGGAAGATGTCTTAAAATGTATACATTGATACTATCATAGTTTAATATGATTGCCTGAAAAGGGGTTTTTAGGTAAGGAAACAAAATGACCCATTGGATCTTCTGGGATGGCAGCCAAAGAAGCACACATGGAATGTTTGAGGGATGTAAAAGGATTACTTCAAAGTTTAAAGAGGGAGTGTAGGGTAGAGGCAGGGAGAAGGTAGTTTGAAGACCAAGTAATAAATGGTACAGATAGAGTTGACAGAAAAGCCCATCTAGCCTTGTTTTTGCCTAGGTTTAATACTAACCAAAGGCCTTCCCTGGTACCTCAGCTGGTAAAGAATCAGCGTGCAATCCAGGAGACCCCCGTTCAATTCCTGGGTCAGGAAGTTCCCCTGGAGAAGGGATAGGCTACCCACTCCAGTATTCTTGGGCTTACCTGGTGGCTCAGACAGTAAAGAATCCACCGGCAATGCAGGAAACTTGGATTTGATCCCTGGTTGGGAAGATCCCTTGGAGAAGGGCATGGCAACCCACTCCAGTATTCTTGCCTGGAGAATCCCCCTGGACAGAGGAGCCTGGCAGGCTTTAGTCCATAGGGTCACAGAGTTGGACATGGCTGAGCAACTAAGCACAACACAGCACAGCACTACTAATCAAGCTCACTTACCCAAACCGTCAAAATGGAAAACCATGGATTTAAAGCGAACGTAAATAATAAAAGAAAGTCTCCACATTTCACTGAATCAATTTCCCTTCCTGGGTCTCTTCCTACCAGTTTTCCATAGAGATCTTAGTTTTGAGGCTGTGACTCAGCAGGGAAAATAAACGGATGTTCCTACAGGCTGAGATATCTGTGACACTGCTTGCTTTAGTTTTTCAAATTTCCTCCAATCTCCTATGTGAAGTTTTTGAACAGGAAACACTGCTCAACCTCTACCTCCTGTGTCCACCTCTTTCTAAAGGGACCCTTCTTTAATATCTGCTAATTGCAGAAAGGAGGAAGAAAACTCCACAAGTAATTTGGAGAATAATATTTATTGTTAGATGACCAACTCAAAATGCACTTTGAAAAAAAAATTGGAAGTTGACATTCACAGAAATAAGTGACTTGATTTATTCACCAGTGCTAATAATAACAGCTAGAGAATTTATCTGTTATCTCTCTTATTATATGTCAGGAAAAACAAGGGCTTTAATCATTTCCCAAATCCCATAAATGTAATATTTTACCTCTCCCCTCTTTATGCTAATGAAATTCAAGCACAGATAATTCAAGAAACATCTCCCAAATCACATACTGACCAAGTGAGAGAAACTGGATTCCAATCTGGACTCCATGGAAGCCTGCAATCTACTGCTCACTACAAAACATATTTTAAGCATACTTCTTTTAAAATTTGTTCTTTGTAATGATATGTTCATAACAAACAGCAAGATAATTATTTCTTTTTTAAGAAACTCATATTTTGTGTGATTATTTTTAAATTAATGTATCATGAAAAGATTTTTAATCTACAGTGTGGCTTTTAACCATATGTTTGTACTCAGCAAATAAATTATATCAAAGGAAAAAAGGTTAATTTTTTCCTATGTGACCTACTCCCTTCTATGGAATAAATCAGGGCCCTGATAACACTACACTGCAGAATAGGGGCATTTTTCAAAGGCATTTTTCTCTTCTCAGTTTCTCAAAGAACTTCATCAAAACTAATGGGACTATAGAGAAGATTTATCAGAGGCTCGGTTAAGTCTGTGAGATCTCCCCTGCACGTGGGAACAGGCACATCCATCTGCCTTCCCTCGAGACCAGATAGAGAACTCGTGACAGATATTATGCTTTTTAAAGAGACATTTTTTTTTTTTAAATAAAGGCTGTTTCTTCCTATGCTATTCTCTCATAATGAGTAGCAATCATTAAAATACTTCCCATAAAGTGTTATTTAATTTTGTAGTTATAATGGATAGACTAAAGAGTGAAATATCTTAAGAGTGTATCATGACTAATTTTGCATCTGGGACGGACTCTTTGGCACTATATGATGTAATGAAAGTCTCTGCTTCATACTATATTGGTTCCCTCTTAACCTTAATTTAAATAACTGGATGTGATGTCCTTAAGTCTCTTCCAAGTTTAGTAACATCAGGCCTATCTAATAATATGTATATACACTGGTGGTAGGGGGCGTGGGGGGAGTTGCTTATGATGAAAAAGAAACATCTTGCGTAGATATGCTCAGACAGAATAAAAGATTAAACTGTGAAAGTAAACTTTTGTTATTATAGCGTGAACGTGACGTGAAGTCGCCCAGTCGCGTCTGACTCTTTGCGACCCCATGGACTGTAGCCTACCAGGCTCCTCTGTCCATGGGATTTTTCTAGGCAATAGTACTGGAGTAGATTGCCATTTCCTTCTCCAAGGGATCTTCCCAACCCAGGGATCGAACCCAGGTCTTCCGCATCATAGATAGACGCTTTACCGTCTGAGCCACCAGGGAAGTCCTATAGTTCCTTAAAATAATATGATGATAGCATATATTAGTAATAAACTATGATAGAATGAGAAAATATATCAATCCAATCTGTTCCTTACCCCCTATTTCTTAAATTTAAACTGTTGTTCAAAGCTCAGTATAAGGGACCAGAATTTGAAAGTTTTTGGAATAAATGAGTTTTTAGGAATCAGACATTTTTGTTACAAAAAATTACTTATAAAGTTGCTTTTAAAATATAGCAATATTTCTAGAATCTATTTGCTTTCTAAGTAAATTTCTAAATCATGTGCACTTATCACTGTCAGAATCCTCCATAAATGAACCAGACAGTTTTGGGAACTACAAAAAACAAGTCCAGATAAAGCCTACTAAAATACAGGGGGATTTCATAAATTATGTGTGATTATTAAAAACATCTCTGTCTAAACCAGTTGTTACATTAAACAGTAAAACAACAACCAAAAAACCAAAACCAACCAACAAAACAAAAAAACAGTCTTCAGGTTCATACAGGAACTACAGAAAGGCCCAGAGATAGGTGCCTGAAGAGAACAAGATAAATTGATAATTACAGGACTGATCAATATATCACTTTCTAATATCATTCAAGATATTTTCCATCAGAGACAAAAAAAGCACAAGAAACCTAATAATTAAAAGTACAGTCAATGGAAACTGAATAGAAAAAAGGAATTTCATAGAAGACTAAACTCTCTTCTAGGAAAGCTAACTTTGTTTCTGTGAAAGTTATGAGTAAATAAATTTAGCACAACATTAGTCCCATTTGGAAACCAGAGATAATCATTGGTCTCTTCAGAAGGGAGGGAATACATGTGTACCTATGGCTGATTCATGTTGAAGTTTGACAGAAAACAGCAAAATTGTGTAAAACAATTATCCTTCAATAAAAAATAAATTAATTTTAAAAATTGGTAGTTATTTTCTCAAAAGGAGAAAAAATAATAATAAATAGAAAACCTAGATATCTTAGACTCATGACTAATTGTTAAATTCCTTTCAAAAACAAAATAATGACATTTAGGGATGACTCAATACACTGAAAAATTCAGTCTTGAAATATTTGATTGCCATTCTAACTTAGTATAAAATATTATTTCATGCACATATCTAGATGATATGCATTTTGACAGAAATTTTGACAACTTTATTGTATCTTTTTATTTGAGTTAAATTAGGAAGATATTGAACAGCTTATAAATTTATTATAGACAAGTTAAAATCCTAAAAATGATCTTTTAGTGTGAGTTTACTGATGAAGCAAATTAGATTTTAAAATAAGTACTTTTATTAACTATTGCTATGTTGTCCATATTTCAGTGGTTGATATAGTGTGGTTTTATATAAAACTAAACATTTTTAGTCTTTTACAAATATTTACTTCAAGGAATTCTGAAAATAAATACATTAGCTTGTCTACTACTGTTTTGGTTCTGTTTCTGGGGACAATGAGAACAATTTCTTAGCATTATTTCAAATAATAAATATTTATATTATAAATGATATAATACAGGAGAAACATATGTTAAGTTTGTACAGGAACCTAGAGGCATAATAAGTAAGCTGAAAAATCTTCCTGACAATAATTGAATTCGTACAAGCTTCCTGTGCTAATAGAAATTAAAACCAGGAGTGTAGGGAGTTAAAAATTTAAAAAGCTTAAATAGCAAACGCATCCATGTTTTTGGAATGGCTCTTAGTTGTCTCTAAGATTCACCACTTGAGTAGGGTATCTGGGACTCACTATTACCAAGAGGGACTCTCCTATCCCCTCTGTCCCACTAGGAGTACAGAGCCCCGTCTATTCCTTCTACTTCTTACATCCCACGTCGCCTTCTCCCTGTCTTTCAGTCACAGCCAAACAACTCTAGTCCTAATTAAACCAAGGGGATTGACATTCTCTCCTAGGTACTTAGAATGCTGTACCAAGAGCATTCTCAGACCATGCCAGCCAGGGAACAAGACATGACTTTTCCCATTTTGGGATTTCTCTACCCTTGTTTTTGTTCACAGTAAGAAGCAAACTAAAATGTGGGTTACCAACAGCACTCCGCAGCTTCTATTTGTTCTTTGTATCTGGTGAATTAACTTTCAAGGACATAATGTTTAAAATTTTATGACACAAATTTTCAATGGTTTACACAGTTTTGAAATTATTTTGCTGTTTTGTTCTAACCAATGTAATCAATAGAAGCACAATAATTGCACATTTGAATCTTACTTCAAGAATCAAATCTCCCACTTTTTTTGAGTTTGGTGATTACAGAAAATAGTGTATCAGCTCTATAGTTGAAAAATAAGGTTAGTTGAGACACACTTAGTTGTATGTTGAACTTACTACCTAAGTGACTTCCAGGCAGATGTTTTGCCTAAATTATAGTTTAATATTTTGTAAAATGTGGGTAGTTATAAAAGCTACTCTTTTGCCTATCATTTATGAGTAAAAGATATTAAGTACTTAGAAATATTACAAGGTCATATAAGTACTCAATAAATGCAAATCAATAATATCAGTAAATATCTTATATAAATATTTTTTATCACTTTAAAAGTATCAGAAATTTAATATTTTCAACTTTAGACATGTTTTGGATATTTGTTTCCTAGCTTAAAACTATTTATAAACACTGTGAATAAAATCAGTTGAGTTCAGTTCAGTTGCTCAGTCGTGTCCGACTCTTTGCGACCCCATGAATCGCAGCACGCCAGGCCTCCCTGTCCATCACCAACTCCCGGAGTTCACTCAAACTCACGTCCATTGAGTCGGTGATGCCATCCAGCCATCTCATCCTCTGTCATCCCCTTCTCCTCCTGCCCCCAATCCCTACCAGCATCAGAGTCTTTTCCAGTGAGTCAGCTCTTCGCATGAGGTGGCCAAAGTATTGGAGTTTCAGCTTTAGCATCAGTCCTTCCAATGAACACCCAGGACTGATTTCCTTTAGAATGGACCAGTTGGATCTCCTTGCAGTCCAAGGGACTCTCAAAAGTTTTCTCCAACACCACAGTTCAAAAGCATCAATTCTTCGGCACTCAGCTTTCATCACAGTCCAACTCTCACATCCATACATGACCACTGGAAAAACCATAGCCCTGACTAGATGGACCTTTGTTGGCAAAGTAATGTCTCTGCTTTTCAATATGCTATTTAAGTTGGTCATAACTTTCCATCCAAGGAGTAAGAGTCTTTTAATTTCATGGCTGCAGTCACCATCTGCAGTGATTTTGGAGCCCAGAAAAGTAAAGTCTGACACTGTTTCCACTGTTTCCCCATCTATTTCCCATGAAGTGATGGGACCAGATGCCATGATCTTCGTTTTCTGAATGTTGAGCTTTAAGCCAACTTTTTCACTCTCATCAAGAGGCTTTTGAGTTCCTCTTCACTTTCTGCCATAAGGGTGGTGTCATCTGCGTATCTGAGGTTATTGATATTTCTCCCGGCAATCTTGATTTCAGCTTGTGCTTCTTCCAGCCCAGAGTTTCTTAGGATGTACTCTGCATAGAAGTTAAATAAGCAGGGTGACAATATACAGCCTTGATGTACTCCTTTTGCTATTTGGAACCAGTCTGTTGTTCCATGTCCAGTTTAACTGTTGCTTCCTGACCTGCATATAGATTTCTCAAGAGGCAGGTTAGGTGGTCTGGTATTCCCATCTCTTTCAGAATTTTCCACAGTTTACTGTGATCCACACAGTCAAAGGCTTTGGCATAGTCAATGAAGCAGAAATAGATGTTTTTCGATGATCCAGCGGATGTTGGCAGTTTGATCTCTGGTTCCTCTGCCTTTTCTAAAACCAGCTTGAACATCGGGAAGTTCACGGTTCACATATTGCTGAAGCCTGGCTTGGAGGAATTTTGAGCATTATTTTACTAGTGTATGAGATCAAGTGGTCATGAATTAAGTCTCAAATCCACTTTTTAGCATGGATAAAAATTAAGAATGCTATTCATTTTCTTCTGTACAAAGAGAATTTGATTCTCTTTCTTGTGAAATTTATTCTCTCAGAAATATGACTGAAGAATGGAAATGTTAGCAAGTTACTTATTCCTTTAGAAGTAAGTTTATTTCATTTAAAAGTTCAAAGAATGTAAAAGAAACTTGTGGGGATAACATGTACTTTAGAAGCATGAATGAGTTTGGTCATCTCTGCTCATATATTTCTTTTTCCATGTTTTTCCTTTGCTTCTTTAATCAATTTTCACTATTTATACTATTTGCTGTTGACTCTGAAACCTGTATCTCAACCTTGCTTTACATCTCAGACAAAATTAATTGAATTTAGAGATTAAATGACATGTGAACTGGGCCTTGATGGATAAGTAGGAATTCGACAGACTGAATGCCAAGAAATAAACACTATAGGCTAAACCCAGGCAGAGGTGTGGGTTTGTCCAAAATCCAGTTTGTTTGGACAGCACGGTGTTCTAAAGCATAGTGGACTGGGGTAATGGTTACAGTTAAAGGAAGAAAAGGAAGCTAGTGTAGATGGCAGAGGACTCTGAGCTTTTATAAGATGTTCATGACTCTTGGTTTATATTACAGTCAGTGATGATTGATTGATGTCTCTGGTTTTTATGTTGTCTTTGTGTTGAAATGAACTTTAATATAACTCTTTTGTTTTGGTTTTCAGTGAGTGAATGGGTACATTTCTTATGGCTATCCAATTTTCGAGTTTCAATTTCATAATCCAAGACTATGTCTGTTATCTATTGCAATGAAAATTTATGAGCCTATTAATCAGCTCTAGCCTCTTCCACATCTCATCTGATTTAAGCATTACTTCAAAGCACAGCTCCGTTTGCATTGCTAGTTTTCCTTCTCTTTTTCTCTCCAGTTTGACCCCAGTTAAAAAGCTAGGTAATTTTCAATTTTGTACTGGATCTTTGTAAGATCTTTTACCTAACTTGCCATATAACCCACTTATTTTTATTATGACCACGGTGAATCATTTGCTTTCACTAGAATGTAAGTTCTCTCATGGGCAGAGCTCTGTGATCACTCACCTATGTATCCCAACTGCCTGGAACATAGTAACATTCAGTACAACGTCCAGCTTATAAGACACTGTCTTGATGAATTTACTCTGTGGACCCAAGCTGTGGTTTATATTGCACTTTTCTTGTCCCTCTCAGAAAGGACTTAATGCTCTACTTAGCCATATCTTCTTCTTAAATAAAAAGCTCTGTGAGGCCAGACAGTATTGTGTACATATTTGTATCCTCCACAGATTTTAACCCATTAGCCCAGTAAATAGAAAATAATTATTTACTGAAAATGAATAAGTGAGGATTATATACTGTGAAGTAATAACGTGTGATCTTATCTTTTTTCACCTATTGTGGCGTAATAATAATTGTCTAAGAGGTCTCAGTAATCACCATTCAGTGCATTCAGTCTCTTTTAATTTGCATTCAGTACATCAGAGCATTTTTAGATAGCAACAATCTGGATGATGTGTTTTCTCTGACCTGGTTAAACATATTTGATATAAACTATTTTCAATTATTTTCTAGAATGAGACTGAGCTCTGCCTGGAAGGAGAAGAGTTCAAGAAGCTGCATTAACACACAATATAACAGATGTTCTTTTCTCCTTTAGAGTCACAGAAAACCATCTTCACTTTGCAAAATTAAAGGATAGAACTGACACAAGCATTGATAAATTCTCGTAACTTCTCAACCCTACAACTTAGGGTCTGAAAATTGGTTATAGCTGGTCTTTTCTTAGTTGTTGGTTTTTTCCCCCAACTTTTGTGGTGGACACATTGACGCTCTAGCACTCAAGCAGTGCCTCTGCCTGCAGGTGAATTTACCATTTGGGGGAATGAGCTGCCCTTGTTTTGTTAGCCTCAGCATTTTCAAAAACCTCACTTCGCCTGTGGTGCTTGTGCATACATCACTGTCCACCTCTTTTGCCTTTTGTATTTACCGTTGTCTTATGCTTCAGCGTTTCTGATGCCCTTGAGAAGCTGTAACCATACTCTACATTTGAAAAGGTGCCAGCTCATTTAATCAGATGAGGTTTGAGAGGCATGGATGAATTTATTCTATCTAACATTTAATAAAAAATAAATTAAAAATGTGACTTATGCCATGACATGCTTAGCATTACCCTTCCAGGTTTAAATTTGAAAGTTGTCAGCACCCTCCCTGGTCTGAAAACTGACATGTTATCAATCTAGTGTGCGGGTGACAAGGCCGCTGATGCCTTCCCAAGGCACTTGTTTAATAATTAATTTTTCATTGCAGGCATGTTCAATAAATGGATTACAAAACTTAAGCCCGTTTAAAAGGTTTTAGAAATTCATTATTAGTTTTAAAAGATGAATGTACAAATTAACTCTCACATGACAAATGGGGTATACTAAATATAGCCTGGCTTTATGTGGTTCTAGCCTATATTTATATACACTGTAAAGTATAAAGTCAGTACAGTTTTGCAGACAATGTTATTGAATCACCAAGGAAGTGATTCTTTTCAAAGGAGATTCAAAAAGGGAGATCAGATGACAAAATTGTGCTTTGAAGGTTTTCATCTTTTCTCTTGCTCTCAGAAGTCCTCCACTACTAAGCCACTGGACAGGCTCAGTGCTATTTTTGGATTCAAGATCTCAGATCAAGTCATTCCACAGAAATAATACTATGATTTTAAATGAAAGGGATCGTATCAGTTATCACACCCTAATTTCCCTGATTAAACTTAGTGCTGGTTATTAAGCTGTTATCTTCCAGCTCCAGACCAGCTTTGTGAGTCCAGGGTGGGGGTTCGGCCAAGTGCCTTTCGGCTTGGTCAGCAGGGTGCGCTAGAGAGAGGCTGGCTGGCTGTGGAGAAAACTGCTTTTGCTGGCTCTTCTTTAATTATCCCCCAGCAATGGCAGTTCACCCTGGCAGCAACCCCAGCCCTTTTCTGGCTGCAGACCTTTTGTTCTTTTTGTTTCAGCATCCTAGAATCAGTCTCTTTGCATGCCTTTGGAGCAGCCAAGCAGTGTCCTTTCTTCTGAAGTCTGAAGCCCAGTTCTGTGGGCCATCTGCCAGGCTTCTATTTCTAACCCCAAGCTCTTCTTTTGTGTCCCAAGCTACATAGGTGTTTGCTCCTCCTCACAGTCACTCACAGCTGTGTTATCTCTATGTCTTTTTTCTTATCTTTTCTTTTTTTCTTCTCATTTTTAAAATTTGTCTCTTTAGCTCTCCAAAATCTGATTAACCCTTTTTTTTAAATGTCAAAACAACTGATGTGCTTTTTTTCCCTCCAAACTGGTTCTTGGCTGGTACCAGTGTCATAGACCATTGAAACAAACAAACAAACAACCAATTTGTCCCTAACTTCTAAGGGGACTTTATACAACTAAATGATTAGAGAATCCTTATCTTTTTTTATTTCAGATTATGGGAATGTTTTACATGTAATCATAATATATATCAATATAATTTAAAAAATATAAAATCAGAATTCAGAGTTCTAAGCAGGTTACCTCATAACTCATTTACTGGCTGATTCCTTCCTCCTGCCCTCTCTGCTTTCTAATGTCTGTCTCCATTTCAACCCAAGGTGTGAGGAAGGACAGAAGTATGACAGTAGCTTCAACCCTGAGAATCACTTTCCACGTCAGCTATTGTACAAGAAAAGAGGTCTGCTATTCAGTCCCCCAGCATCCTACCCCTGAGAATTAAGTTAGAAATTATTGATAAAAAGCAGAGGAGCTACCCTCTTTCAAATAATGTCTCTCATCATTGTACTAACAATTTTACTTTCTGAAATAGCTACTCTTACTTGATAGCCATGCCTCAAATTATTTTGAAAAAAGGCTGTAGAAAAAAACAATTTATTTAACTTAAATCTTTCTTCAAATGAAATTTAGCTGAGAACACTACCTGCAAATATTTATTTATAGAAAGTTAGAAATATTGCCATGGTCTTATTCTTCTGCATTCAGCATACAAAGTTAAATATCTGGTAAAAAAGGAAAATAAACAAATCTATTTCCTTGGTTAATCATATTCCCATTACTATACATTCATGCATTCATTCATTTTTTTCAATAGATGCTTCATAGATGGCTACTATGTATTATGCAACATGGTTAACACTGATTGAACGTTTTTAATGGGAACTTTTGGAATCCCTCTCTACTTGATAATATCTAGCGTAAGCAATACAGAGAAAGGTATTTCATGAAGACTGAAAATTATCTGATGTCCCTATTCGAGTTCATTTCAGGGGAAATCTAAACTTTGGTGTCTAAACTTTAATGTAAAACGTTTTCTTTATAGTCGATATAGGTAGACACTTCCTTCAATGGCAGATATATTTTCTCCTTTGCTGCTGTTTTACGTTTTAGCTGAAGTCCGTTCTGGACTTGTTTTGAGTCAAAACTACTGAATGATCAGAGACTTTTACTCTATATTTCTGATTTACTTCCTCATAAAGTCAACTGATAGGCAAGAATGATGGTATGCCTTGGCCCGAAGAGTTTCTTGATTATCAAATTCATTGGCCTATTTTCCCTATTGTTCTGTCTTTTGGGGTATGTGTTTTTGTCAATTCAGCCTGTTGTTTTGACTAATTCAATATCATCCAAGTCTTTATGTCTAGAATAAGCTATTAATTAGCCAAAGTTTTTGTACACCCGTTATATCCAACTGAGAATGTCAGGGGGCTCTGAAATGGAAACATACTGGCTGTGAAATTAAAAGAGCTCCTCTTCTAACAGGAGTGTGATGATATATTAAATAATAAATGAACTAATGTCACAAAAGAGGTGCAAGAATCAAAGTAAAAGAAAGTACTTAGATGTAGTTAGGCTGCTGCTGCTGCTGCTGCGGCTGCTGCTGCAAAGTCACTTCAGTCGTGTCCGACTCTGTGCGACCCCATAGACGGCAGCCCACCAGGCTCCCCCTTCCCTGGGACTCTCCAGGTAAGAACGCTGGAGTGGGTTGCCATTTCCTTCTCCAATGCATGAAAGTGAAAAGTGAAAGTGAAGTCGCTCAATCCTGTCCGACTCTTAGTGACCCCATGGACTGCAGGCTCCTCCATCTGTGGGATTTTCCAGGCAAGAGCACTGGAGTGGGTTGCCATTGCCTTCTCTGGTAGTTAGGCTGGTGCTCTGCTAAAGAAATAATCAACACCCCTGCTTGTCTCATTCGCTTGTCAAGCTGCCTCACTCCACTGGTGGGGTGGTTTCAGTAGTATCAAGTTAGTTCTCTGACT
This sequence comes from Bos mutus, assembly GCF_027580195.1. Taxonomy (NCBI): domain Eukaryota; kingdom Metazoa; phylum Chordata; class Mammalia; order Artiodactyla; family Bovidae; genus Bos; species Bos mutus. Next base: position 40,196,270 of record NC_091628.1, on the reverse strand, counting down.
GCTGTTGAGGCAGCTACAAGTGTCTTTCCAACATTGTAGCCCAAATCCTCATATACTATGTAAAACACAGTAGATGTTCAGAAAATAATTGATGACTGAATGTGTCGTTATACAGTCAAAACACATATTTTCCTGTGGGGATATTAACCTCCTATCTTCTCCTGAATCTCAGGTTATAATCTACACATTGATTAATCAAAATCACAAAATACATATGTAGAGCTCACTGGTCACCGTTTTAATATATATTTCTAGAAATCTAGAGTTTGTGGCTTTCTTAAGTGTTTAGAAAAAAACAAAACTTATTCTGGCAAATGGAGACTTTAAACTTCCTTAAAATTGGAAGTGATGTTAAATAAAAAAGACATATTTTATCACATATAGGCTAAATAAACAGCAAGGCCCTACTGTATAGCATAGGGAGCTAAATTCAATATCCTTGGATAAACCAAAATGAAAAAAAATGAAGTTTATATGTATACACATATATGTATGTGTATGTATGTATACATATATGTATATACATATAAATACACATATGTGTATTTGTATTACTGAGTCTTTGTTTGTACAGCAGAAATTAACACAGCATTGTAAATCAACTATACTTCAATAAAATTAAAAAAATATATATATATATACTTTATCATAATCATCTATCTACTGAAATGTTAAGATTTGAAACTTCTCATAATTAAGGATTGTGCCCCAATTAATTTTGACATTGCCTCTTTGACTTGTTTCTATTTATATTTATGCTAGTGAACCTTATACAGTCCTTCATGAAAACACTATTATTTTCCCTTAGGAAAAATATTTTATTTTCTTTGTCAAAATATGCTTTACTTTACTTTTGAAACAAAATCTTTATTTTGGTTTCAGTTTTGAGTTTTTGTTCATTTGTTTTCAAGTCAACCTCATTGTTAATCTTCATTTGAAATTGTTTCCCAGACTTGAGTTCAGGTGAAAATGTTGATGAATTGAAAAGCAGTTAGTCAAGTGAAATTACAATGAGTAAATTAAATTTGAGGCAAACTGAAACAATAACAGATGCTAAGTTTATTAATGGAGAAGGCAATGGCACCCCACTCCAGTACTCTTGCCTGGAAAATCCCATGGATGGAGAAGCCTGGTAGGCCGCAGTCCACGCGGTCACTAAGAGTCAGACAGGACTGAGCGACTTCACTTTCACTTTTCACTTTCATGCTTTGGAGAAGGAAATGGCAACCCACTCCAGTGTTCTTGCCTGGAGAATCCCAGGGACGGGGCAGCCTGGTGGGCTGCCATCTATAGGGTCACACAGAGTCCGAAGCAACTTAGCAACAGCAGCAGTAGCAAATCAAAAGTATGCATTTTAAAAAATGTGTTTAACTAGAGGAAGTAGTTTTATTCTATAGCCTTTCATGATTGTTATGTGTGTATTTCTTCCTAGAGAGTAGCCTTTTGGTAAGGGTACACTTTCATTTTGAAATACATGATCAGATATTTCACATTTCGCCTTGTCCTTGTCCACTGCAATGGGAAAAAATGTGCCTCATCCTTCTCTTGGTAGTTTTAAGATATGAATGGATTGGTCTTGCAAAATTAAGTTTACACCTGCTGATGTGTTGTAGCTCCAACTTGATGTTGTCATTCATGCAGACAAGTTATGGACCATAGACAGGTTCAAAGGACTGACTCACAGAAAAAGAAATGGGAAATATGTTAAGAATTCTTGTCCAGGTGATATTTATGACTGTCAGACTGGAGCTAGGGATATCCTAAAAAAGAACATTAATATTGAAAATATTTCAGATGGGTCTTCAGGAAAGAAAGATTTAACATTAATCAATAAGAAAAAGCAAACTTTCTGGAGAGATAAATGCCAGAACCTAGTTTTTGGATATTCTCTATAGTGAATTTATTCTTGACTATAAAAAGTACTTCTTTGGTATGAAAAAAAAACATAATTAGGATGAGTAAGAGTTGGAAGATGAAAATTATATTAATCTAACAGATATGAAAATATCAAATATAAATAGGCACAGATCTTAGTTTTTTGCTAGATATCAAGTGTGGAGACACACAGTCTTCAGAAATGTTAATTTTCTTTGAATATAAATGAGAATTTCTATCAGTTTTATTTGCTACTGAATCTGTGTTTGGTATTGATTTGGTTCTTATATTTGCTTAACTGTGTCAAAGGAGAGGGAGATAGTGGGCTGTCAAATGCCGTCATGCAAGTTTTCACCAATCCAGGCATACTTTATATATGGAGTTTACTGCTTATAAGTGTTTAAAAACTTCTGGATTTTAAAACTTTACCCTATTTCACCTCTCAAGATATAAGGATATACATGACTATTATTTTAAACCTCATTCAATTTAAGATTTGAATTAATAGCCCCATTCATTGGACTATTATCAAAGTCTTTTAAGCAAACAGTAACAGAAAGGGCGGGAGGAGAAGGGGACAACAGAAGATGAGATGGTTGGATGGCATCAGCGACTCAATGGACATGAGTTTGAGTAAGCTCCAGGAGTTGGTGATGGACAGGGAAGCCTGGCATGCTGCAGTCCATGGGGTTGCAGTGAGTCAGATACAACTGAGTGACTGAACTGAACCGAACAGAAAAGCAAGGAAAAACAAACAAAAAACAAAACATCTTTTCTTCCATTAAAAATAACTTTTCAAGCTAAAACAGCTGCTGATAGTGATACATTTATTATCCTGTGTCTCAAAAACTTATTTTTCATCAGTTTTTGAAATACGCTACTGTAGAGCACTTCATTTGTTTCTACTAAGGAAACGGCCTAGGCATCTAGCAGGATAGTCATTTTGAATTGTTGTATGATTCAGGTGAAAATGCTCCCATTCTGAAGTATTCCTCCTCGTTCAATTTTTTATGGCCCCCTTGTACTAATGGCTTACCCTGTTCTTTAATATTCTGTGAAAGTCTGAGGAAGTGGCTGCTATATCAAGTGAATAGTCAATTAGACACAGTGTCACATGAAATAGGAATGTAAATTTTAACAATAATTTAGATATCTAAAATAATTCACAAGTACACAGGATTGTTAGTCCATTATTCATGAGTAAAGTGATTTAGAGCTGAAGCTGAGATGAAAGTCTTTCTGGTAAAGAGGTTGAGTGAATAAAGACTTAGGAGCATGGAGTAATTTCACAAAGTGCCATTTCTACAGTCAGGAAGTGGTATTCATTGCTTGATAAAATTAGTTGAGAAATACATTTTGGTCTGTTTCATAAATAATTTGTAAGATCATAGGAAGCAAGTCATTGAAAAGATGAAATTAAATTGTAGCCTATTTAATGGCCATAGTCTCCGTATTAAGGACCCATCTTCTCCTATTAACACGTGACTCTTAGTTCATAAGGACATTTGGGAAAGTGGTGGATCAGGTATGGAAAACATTTTAACTTTAACAAGTGATATCCATAAATTAATCAGAATATGAATTTTAAAATAGTCCACATTCTAGTGGCTTATGTTGTTTCAATTAGGATCGCAGTTAGTCCATTGAAACATATAGACTATTTACAACATATAGGACATTTACACTTATACTTATTCGCCATGACTGGGAAACAATGGCAGATCTTTAGTTTTTGCCCCTCAAAAATTCCTTCTGTAAAGCTTACCTTTCTCCTTAGCAGCTTCAATGTTGCTTGGTATATGGTGTGTATGTTGTGCTCCAATGAAGTCTGCTGCATATAAGCATCTCTTTTATGTCAGCAGATTTGCACACCATTTATTTGTCCTGAAATACTCCCCATAGTCTTCTCTGCAATTGCAATCAGTAACGAAGCTCTGGATGAGTAGTTACAAGACGTCTTAGGTTTAGATCTCCCTTGCACTCCCACTAATACTGAAGCTGTGCATGAGCCATCTAATGATTCTGGGCATTCATTTCCTCATCTGTAAAAAGAAGGAGTAGATAATTGCCCCTATTGCATCTAGCGCTGAAATTACCATTTCCACTAATTCTTCCCTCATTCTTTCATTTGTATTCTTGTGGAGTTCCTTCATTTACATTTCACGTGGGAAATATTGTGTGTGTTCTCTTTGCTAAACCGTTTTTATGCAGTCAGAGCACTGTACAGAACAATACTCTCCAATAATGAAGATTCAACAAATATCCCCAAAGTCTGTGTCATCTTTTCTGTCATGGAATGTAACACCTTGTCTTACCTCATTTTTAGGACACAGAATTCACAAGCTTACCATTTGGTGCCTAGCAGGGGAGAAACGGTGTGAGGGCTCTTTAAAAAAATAAATTTCCATTTTGAGAGTGAAATGGGAGTGAGGCAACTGGCAAAACTGCTTTACATAAGACTTTGCTGTATGTATATATATATATATATATGTGTGTGTGTGTGTGTGTGTGTACCAGGCCACCTTTAAAATACAGAATTTTATTTTCATCTTGCATGACAACCAAATTTTTATGGCTTCAATTAACTTCTGTGAATTTCTCAATCAGCTCTCATTTCTTGGGAAGCATTAGGCCTCTACTCAGGCTTTACCAATGATAATTCCATTAAGAATATTTTTTGAATAGATATTTTTGGTATCAGGGAGCACATTCTGACATTTTCAAGCAAAATCCCTATTTAAAGTTTAAGTTTTAGAGCCGGTTCTCTTGCTTTAAACCATGTGTATATTGCCCAACTCAGTCATCTGGTAATTATTATTTAAAAGAAAATTGTACTTTAAAAAAGTGGAGCATATTCTTAGTCATGAGACTATAGCATCACAGTTTTATGATTATGCAGTTCTTTGTGATATAAATCCTGCCTACCAGTGATTTAGTTGATTAAAAAAATAATGAGTTGTGTATCATCTGACTCTTTTTTCATTTTGTAAATTTATTGGTATAATTCACATTATGTAGGTTGTTGAAAGTGTTGATTCACTAGAAAAGTGCAAAACAAGGTCAAATTTGAATGTAGATGAGGTCATAAACTTTTTAAATAGTCAATAAAGCAATTAATGTATCAACAGCATGTGCTATTAAATAGCAATGTAATGATGCCACTGCTCACACCAGCGTCCTCTGAGTGTTTATAAATAGGTGTGGGAGCTGGCTCTGTAGACTTCTCACATGTGTGCTGCAGAAAAATACCAACACAGCCTTGGAGTATTTAAAAGAACTTTAGTTCAAATATTTCTGAGACACTCAGAAATACCATAATCTCCCCTTATCCATGGGGATACCTTCCAAGATTCCCAGTGGATGCTGGAAACTACAGCTAGTAGAGAAGGCTATATGTACTTTGTTTTTTCTTATATATATAAACCTATGATAAATATTAATTTATATATTAGGTACAGTAAGAACTAACAATGATAACTAATAATTAGAACTATTATAATAGTATATTGTAATAAAAGCTATATGAATGTGGTCTCTTTCTCTCTCTCTCGAAGTATCTTATTTACAAAAATTTATTGACTTTTCTGTTTTTATTAAGCCCAATAACACACTGTGACCACGATTTTTCAGCTTGAGGTAAGATGAGAAAATTAGCACAAATTTATTTTTCCTTCTTCACAATTTAGCAAATAGAAGATTTGCCATAGATCTTAGCAACCTCAGCATGCAATTTTTATTTTTTAAGTCAAGAACTTTCATCTTTTCACTTAAAAAAAGCATTCTACAGCTTCTCTTTGGCATATTCCAATTGCTGGCATTACTGTTTTTGCACTTTGGGACCATAATTAAATATATATAAAATATAAATAATAGTGACTTGAACACAAGCACTGTGATACTGCCACAGTGGATCTGATAATCAGTACCATTACTAAGAAATTAATGGGCAGGATACAGTGGACAAAGGGATGATTTACTTCTGGGCATGATGGAGCTGGTCAGTGTGAGATTTCATCTCACTACTCAGAACAGCATACAATTTGAAACTTATGAATTGTTTATATCTGGGATTTTCCATTTAATATTTTCAGAGTGAGGTTGACCAAGGGTAACTGAAATCCCTGAAACTGGAGATGGGGGATTACTGTATACTTTTTACCAAACACACATTGAAAGAATAAAATGAAAATTGCAAAGCATATGTCATAGGTCCTTTCTAAGTTAATTATTTTTTTTAATTGCAAAGCAATGTACATTCATTGTAATAAATCTCATAAAACTGAAGTATCAAAATAAAGACCAAAATCTCTTTACTCTCCAATGCCATTTGTGGAGATAGACTGTTAGTAGTTTAATGTAACTTATTCCTTCAACTTTTATACCCATAATATATTTATATTGTTATAGGTATACGTACACCACTTATTATGTAAACATTTGTATTTGATAATGAGATCATGTCTTGGTCTTCAAATTTTACTTTTTCTGTTATCCAATTATATGATTGTTTTCATGTTTATTTTGAACACTAAAATCATGCAGTTTTAACACCCCTAAAATTTATTGGAAATCATTATGAAGTTTCACTATAGCAAATTTAATAAAATAAATAGCTAAAAGTCAGTGCTCTCTCATCGGTTGTGTAAAGGGGCTATCTAGCATTTGGACTTCATTTGTTTCCAATAACAAGTCTTAAAGTTAGTTATAAGGTCATCCTGAACTTTTTGCCCTGAATGAAAAATAATTTATTCATTTGCATTTGTTTGGTCATGATCCTTTATTCATAAGGTGTCAAAGAAAATGCAAGCAACTCTTATGTTCCCGTTTTGGTTGAAGTGATGAAGAGACCTTATTGATGTGAGTATATGATCTTTTTGATCATATTCATGGCTAAGCAAATGGGTGTAGTGGTTATTGACCAGATGAGGATTTATGGGTAGGATTGACTATGCTTGTCTACACATATTTTTTCCTCCTGGATTGTATAAGCAATGCATTGAAATGGAAGAGCATAATACACCTACCTCCAACATATGAATACACTCACAAACACAACTAAATGTCTGTCTTACTAATTTACATGCTTTTGTAGTAGAGAGATGATAAGCCGTTATCAGTCACTCCTCAGTTCTTTTTATTTTAATATAAATTTATTTATTTTAATTGGAGGCTAATTACTTTACAATATTGTATCGGTTTTGCCATACATCAACATGAATCTGCCACGGGTGTACACGTGTTCCCCATCCTGAACCCCCCACCCATCTCCCTCCCCGTACCATCCCTCTGGGTCATCTCAGTGCACCAGCCCCAAGCATCCTGTATCATGCATCAAACCTGGACTGGCGATTCGTTTCATATATGATATTGTACATGTTTCAATGCCATTCTCCCAAATCATCCCACCCTCTACCTCTCTCACAGAGTCCAAAAGACTGTTCTATACATCTGTGTCTCTTTTGCTCTCTCGCATACAGGGTTACGTTACCATCTTTCTAAATTCCATATATATGCATTAGTATACTATATTGGTGTTTTTCTTTCTGGTTTACTTCACTCTGTATAATAGGCTCCAGTTTCATCCACCTCATTAGAACAGATTCAAATGTATTCTTTCTAATGGCTGAGTAATACTCCATCATGTATATGTACCACAGCTTTTTTATCCATTCATCTGTTTATGGACATCTAAGTTGCTTCCATTTCCTGGCTAGAGCTTGAACAGTGAAGCAGCTGAGCATCATTTAATGAATAAGTATATTTTATAATCAGTCATGTAAATAAGCTATGCTGATGCCTGGTTGAAATCAAAAAGAAACTATAGCTTGTGAACTTTGATACAATCCAAGGATGAAAAAGAAGACAACTTTGTTCTTGTTAGTGCCTGAAATTTCAAACAAGCTACAAAAGAAAAAACACATGCATCAGATTTAACTATATATATATATATAACACATTTTACTAGTCAAGCTACTTGTTCACAGGACAAATTATGAAAACAATTTAAATATATAATTTCATCATCACTCATTGCCTATGAGTGAATTAACTTTATATTATTTTAAAAATAATTTTATTTTTTTTATATATTAGAAATGCCTAAATGCGCTTTAGGGCTTCTTTGGTGGCTCAGATGGTAAATAATCCCCCTGCAATGCAGGAGACCTGGGTTCGATTCCTCCTGCAATGCAGGAGACCTGGGAAGATCCCCTGGAGAAGGGATTGGCAGCCTGCTCCAATACTCTTGCCTGGAAAATTCAATGTACAGAGGAGCCTGGTGAGCTATAGTCCATGGGGTCACAAAGAGTTGGGCGTGACTAACACTTTTACTTTCAAATGCAGTTTTATTTTCTTTCCACAATGATAGGTATTATTGCCAGGGGCTTACCTTGCCACTGTAGCAAAAAGAAACAGAAAGTATATGTACACATATTCTTGTGAAGATAAAGAAAAAACAAGTAAGCAGACACACAAAATTATTTCATATTGTTTTAATGAGCACTGCACAAAAGATTCACTTAGAGACACAATATAGTATGAAAATTGAGCTGAGATCTGAATGATCCAGGCAAGTGATGATTTGACAAAGTTTCCAGGGAAAAATGGGGGCTTCCCAGGTGATGCTAGTGGTAAAGTTCTTGCCTGCCAATGCAGGAGACATAAGAGACACAGGTTCAATCCCTGGATCAGGAAGGTCCCTTGGAGGAGGGCATGGCATCCCCTCCAGTGTTCTTGCCTAGAGAATCCTCATGGATAGAGGCACCTGGTGACCTACAGTCCATTGGGTTGTAAAGAGTCAGACACAACTGAAGTGACTTAGCAGGCATGCCCAGGCAAAAGTAAGGAGTACAAGCAATCTGAGGTTGGGACTCTCCTGCCAAGTTGGAAGAACAAACAGATACCAACAGAGTTGGAACAGGAAGAGTGGGATGGAAGGTAGACTTTTCAAATAAACCTTTGGGAATAGTATAGGAAATTACTAAAGTTGTAATCACTAAATTTAGTGAGACATATACAACTATGATACCTCATGAAATAATGTAGCAATTGCTGTTTTGCTAAAAGGAAAACATTTCAAGATTTTGGTAGAAATAATTTTGTTACTCAAATTCAATAATAATTAAACTATGCCCTTCATAATTCACTATAAGCAAATTTTATTTCTATCATTTACTCTTTTGAGTCCAACCAATGGATGGTACTATTTTAGAACTAGTTAAAACAAGGCTTAGCTCTTATCCTCTCCCTTTTTACAGATGAAAAAGCCAAAGGCTAAATTGTTTCAACAATTTTTTCTAGGTAATCAAGCAAGAAAGGCTCTAAAACTAAATTTTCCTGAGTGCTCTTGTCAATGTGTAACTTCCTGCCATATCACATATGAATCTTTGTTATGAAAACACTGAAGAGACGCAAACAATGATGTTGGTTTGAAAAGTAGATTATAAATATCTTAAAAGCATACAACAGTTTTCATGAGTAATTGTCTAATTTGCCTAATCCATGAAGCAACTCTAGAAGATGACAAATAATATTCCAATCAGTTAAAAATAAATAAAAAGTGAAGAAATTCTTTGTACTCATCATTAAAATAAGTGGAATCTCAGCTAGTGAAGAAGTTTTCTAAACGCTAGGTTAATATTTGATAAAGTTGCAAGTGTATTTACATCTGTCTTCATGAAATTTTGATTGTTACCTAGTATGAATATTTGTTTGCATAGAATAAATGTATATAAAGAATCTTTTGCTCAAAATTCTCCAAGCCAGGCTTCAGCAATACGTGAACCGTGAACTTCCAGATGTTCCAGCTGGTTTTAGAAAAGGAAGAGGAACGAACCAGAGATCAAATTGCCAACATCCGTTGGATCATCGGAAAAGCAAGAGAGTTCCAGAAAAACATCTATTTCTGCTTTATTGACTATGCCAAAGCCTTTGACTGTGTGGATCACAATAAACTGTGGAAAATTCTTCAGGAGATGGGAATGCCAGACCACCCGACCTGTCTCTTGAGAAACCTGTATGCAGGTCAGGAAGCAACAGTTAAACTGGACATGGAACAACAGACTGGTTCCAAATAGCAAAAGGAGTACATCAAGGCTGTATATTGTCACCCTGCTTATTTAACTTATATGCAGAACATCATGAGAAATGCTGGGCTGGAAGAAGCACAAGCTGGAATCAAGATTGCCAGGAGAAATATCAATGACCTCAGATATGCAGATGACACCACCCTTACGGCAGAAAGTGAAGAAGAAGAACTAAAGAACTAAAGAGCCTCTTGATGAAAAAGAAAGAGGAGAGTGAAAAAGTTGGCTTAAAGTTCAACATTCAGAAAACTAAGATCATGGCATCTGGTCCCATCACTTCACGGCAAATAGATGGGGAAACAGTGGGAATAGTGGCTGACTTTATTTTTTTCGGCTCCGAAATCACTGCAGATGGTGATTGCAGCCATAAAATTAAAGAACGCTGACTCCTTGGATGGAAAGTTATGACCAACCTAGATAGCGTATTAAAAAGTAGATAGATTACTTTTCCAACAAAGGTCTGCCTAGTAAAGGCTATGGTTTTTCCAGTAGTCATTTATGGATGTGACAGTTGGACTATGAAGAAAGCTGAGCGCCAAAGAATTGATGCTTTTGAACTGTGGTGTTGGAGAAGACTCTTGAGAGTCCCTTGGACTGCAGTCCATCCTAAAGGAGATCAGTCCTGGGTGTTCATTGGAAGGACTAATGTTGAAGCTGAAACACCAACACTTTGGCCACCTGATGCGAAGAGCTGACTCATTGGGAAAGACCCTGATGCTGGGAAAGTTTGAGGGCAGGAGGAGAAGGGGACGACAGAGGATGAGATGGTTGGATGGCATCACTGACTCAATGGACCTGGGTTTGGGTGGACTCAGGGAGTTGGTGATGGACAAGGAGGCCTGGCGTGCTGTGGTTCATGGGGTCACAAAGAGTCAGACATGACTGAGCAACTGAACTGAAGTGAAAGAATCTATAGTTTATAGCAGAGTATCTACAATTATGAGCAGCTGTCCTTTGTTTATTTAGTTGGTGTTTAATATGGTGTTGAGGATAAGAACTTTGGCAAGAAGTAGCTTTTCAATAAAATGTAATTCTTATTTACATTAGGTTACATCAGCAAAAACAAGAGTGAATGCATAAAGTTTTATGATTTTTGTTGCCAGAGCACACGCTAAACTCGTTTTAATTTGAGAATATTTTTAAAGCCATCTGCTGCATCTCTAGTAATTCTGAGAATGCAATCAGTTCCCAATTACCTTCTCAAAAGTAGGATAAAGTAAAACAATGAATAATCTAAAAACTATTTATATTTGGCTAATTACCTATCTTCCCTTTCCCTTTTTTTTTCCTTCACAAACACCTAACCTCTCACACACTCACTACGTTTTTCATATATTAAAAGTGAACTTTTTTTAAGTTATCCAACTCTGCTGGATAGTGAAGGGGAACAAAGCATTTTATTAATATAAATAATCTGCAAACTTTATTCTTAAAAGTGACATTTTTTCCCTTTAAAGGTAAAGACAATTTTGGGCAGAATTTTTAGTACCTAAGAAAAAGAATAATTCATAGGAATTAGAAAATGTTTCACTAAAAACAATGGAATATCTTTCCCTCTCCATTACTTAAACATGATTTTAATGTAAATATGTTCTTCATAGGAAGAAATACAAAGATGTTACATTATATGTCTCTATCTGTTATAGGAAGGCACTGTCAATTCTGGCAGGAAGCCTTTACAAGTTAGCATGCAGTTCTGCAGCAACTTCTTAATTTACATGTTTTTGAAAACACACAGGAAGTCACGGGAACATGTGGATACTTTTGGCTGCCAGCAGTTAAAAAAAAAAAACAAAACCAAGACTGTCCTAAATGGACAAAAAAATATTTTGGTTCTCCAATCTGAAAGGCTAGGATGTACAGGCTATAGCTACAATTTGATCAAAAATTCTGCTTCATATTTCTGTCATTTCCTTGGTTCATCTTTGCTTTGTCTTAGGATATATGCTGTGGCTGAACTTTCCTGGAGGTTCAGATGGTAAAGAATCCACCTGCAATGCAGGAGACCCAGGTTCAATCCCTGGGTTGGGAAGAGCCCCTGGAGAAGGAAATGGCAAACCATTCCATTATGCTTGCCTGTAGAATTCCATGGACAGAGGAGCCTGGTGTGCTATACTCCATCAGGTCACAAACAGTCGGACAGTTCTGAGCGACACACATATCCTGTGGCTGGTTTCTGTCATCATCGCAAAAGTGCTACGAAAATTCTTGATTCACATGCGTCATGCTCCCTAGAATGTCAAGCCTAAGTCTTAGGTCTCCCACTGATTTGACCACTTAAGTTCATTTGTTCACCCTGAAATAGTCACTGGTGTATATACGTGTCATGTGTGGATTGGGTTACCCTTGGCATATTCCTGAGTTGGGAAGATCCCCTGGAAAAGGGAATGGCAACCTACTCCAGTATTCTTGCCTGGAGACTCCCAAGGACAGAGGAGCCTGACGAGCTACAGTCTAGGGGGTTGCAGAGAGTCGCACACAACTGAAGCAACTTAGCATGCACACATGCATCTACCTTTAAACCAACCACCATGAAAGGAGTATGAGTATGTGGATTTGTAAAGCAGCTGGAGGCCACTTTTAAGGCCAGGAGTGGTCATAACTCTGATAACATGTGATTTACAAAAATACCAAATGTTGTAATTTATCTCACTAACAGAATGCAAAACAAAAGAAGAGTGCTTTTATAACAAAATGAATGTAGGAAATTACTTTTTATTGTTTTTCATTGCAATATATAATTTGCTTCATACATTATATTTTAAAAAATTCTTCAATTACCATCAATGCTACATTATACTAATTTTATCAATGAAGAGTGACACTTATATTTTGTTTTCTAATTACTCAACAGCATTTTTATGTTTTAAAATTTTAATGACTGTTTTCACATTTGTATGAACATCAATTTTCACAAAATGTTTCACTTAATTTTAAGCTATTTTATATAGAATGTATTAATTCTATAAATTATTTCTTGCAACTACAATTTCTGTAACATTAACACTATAGAATGTTTAATATTGACATTATAGAATATTTAATACAAGCCTATAAGAAGTGTGCCTTTTCATGGAGGTTCTACAAATATAAACAAATAATGTATTTTGCCTGAGGACATCTGCCACATTCTATTTTTGAGCCTGTAAAATTAATTGATGGCATTAGGAATTCTAAAACCTTAATAATGCTGACTAGGTTTATTAACCTAGAAAATATTTAATAAATATCTCTATATGCAGTATACTGTCCAAAAGAAATGTGAACAAAGGAAAAATATCCCTTTCCTCTCTGATCTTACATTCTATTGGATAGAGACAAAAAATAAGGAAACAAGCAAGTAACATTTCAAACATTTTTAAGTGTCATAAAAATAAATAAACAAAGCAGGGAAAGTGGATAAAGGCCAGCCTAGTGAGTACAGATGTGAATTAAGAGAGCAAAGAAGTCTTATGAATGAACTTTGAACAGAGATATGGAATAAAGAATAAGTCAGCCAAGGAGATACCAAACTCATGGAGAGAGGTTGCTGGAGAACCGGTAGAAATGTTCATAGTTTGGGAGGAAAGATAGTGCAGTGGTCCAAATCAGGAACTCACTTGGTTTATTTCAGGAACAAGGAGTGAGATAATTAGGGAAAGAGTGAGAAAGATGAGGTCAGAGTCAAGAGGGACTGAATCATGGAGAGCCTTGTAAAATGTCCATATTCCAACCTTAGATTTTTTCTGAGAAGAGAAGATATTGCAGAACATTGCACATAAAGATGACATGGTCTGACATATTCTAAAAGGACTATCTGGGCTTCTGTGTTAGAGAAAAGGCTGTGGGAAGTGAGCTTTTTGTTTCACATGCAAATATTTTTTCAAGGTACCAGTCCCTGTTTTAGCAATTACCTGCATTATTTCACCTAATTCTTACAACAGTTCTTTGAAGTAGAAACTGTCTTTACCCTCAATTTACGCATTAGCCTGTGAGGCTTTGAGAGGTTAAGTAAATCTCCTCATGCTAAAGTGGCAGAGGCAGAGGTCATACCTATATATGCCTCTGTTTGACTATATAACCTGAGGTTGCTACCGTGGTGTGGCCTCTTATCATGTACCTGTCAGTTTCTTCTACAGATAACTGGCCTGGTTAAGGGCATATTGACCAGGGGGAATGCAGATTTAATTATAGTACAAAGACAGCATTGTTTATTTTAGTAAACATTTACTTTTTGGAGAAGCATTTGCTTAAAAATCAAACAAATCAGTAGACTCTATACAAGGCAAATTTCTTATCAGTTCAGATTGTTCTTATTGGTTTAGAATTGTTTGCTTTCTTAGAACACAGTAAAATTAAGACAATTGTGAATTTTCTAATGATGAAACAAAGTATGTTTACCTGTAGTTAAATAACATAATGTTAAACAAAATATATAACTGCAACTATAACCAAAATTAAGCAATATATGACATATCATATCTAGATTGTGCTTAAAACTATGTTACTAGAAATAAGATATCATATTGTCTATCTGCATTATCCCAAAGATGTACTCATAAAATTATTGGACTATGTGATTTAAGCCAACTATGTTATTTAAGTCTATGATCTAATTCATCTCAGAACATATACTCCTTGAACCAGAGGCAAGGGGAGGAAAAAGCCAGTATGCTCCTGCCTGCCCTGGCAATAGATACTTCTTCTCTCACTTCAGGGTTGTAATTACAAACATGCAATTAATAGTGGGAGGAGTGGGAGATAGATGATAGATAGATAGATGTTGTTGTCATCATTTTTCAGTTAATAAGTCGTGTCCAACTCTTTGTGACGTCATGGACTGCAGCATGCCAGGTTCCTCTTCCTCCACTATCTTTCGGAGTTTGCTCAAATTCATGTCCATTGAGTTGCTGAAGACATCTAAACTTCTCATCCCCTACCACTCATTTCTCCTTTTGCCTTCAATCTTTCCCTGCATCAGGATCCTTTCCAAAGAGTCAGTCCTTTGCAACAGGTGGTCATAGTATTGGAGCTTCAGTATCAGTCCTTCCAGTGAGTATTCAGGGTTGAAGTCCTTTAGGATTGACTGGTTTGATCTCCTTGCAGTCACAGGTACTAACTGCAATTGATACTATTGACTGTCACAGGTAGAGGTCAGAACTGGATTTAGTATTAGAGAAATTGTTCATATAATAAAACTATCATTTTATATTTATATGTAACAAACACAACCACAGCAATCTGTCAGTATCTATGAAGTGTAGTTGGTCATGTACTACAAAGTTGCAAGTACCTACTGGCTTAAAAAAAAGTCTGAAAACACCCATTTTGGAAATCACTCTTTAATATCAATAAAGAAATTGAAGCATGCTAGATGTTGTGAACATATGTACATTCTTATACTTAGGCATTTGGACAATTTATCCATGTAAAAAACTGAAAGTAAGAGATAGAAACAGCATAATGACTACTATGTGGTAAATTCTGGATAAATGAGTGAATAATTTTTGAGGGCATCTAAGATCTGACTTAAACCTTTAAACAACCCATTAGGTAGATATTGCTGTTATTTTATTTTATTTTTATTTTTTTACTTTTAAATTTTATTTTATTTTTAAACTTTACATAATTGTATTAGTTTTGCCAAATATTATTTTAAAAATGAGGAAACTGGTAAACTTTACCAAGAAGTAAAGTCATACTTCCTGACTTCAAAGTTATGATCTTAATACCGTCTAATTTAAAAGCAATTATGTGAAGAGAGAACTGCTCATTTCAGGAAAGCAAAACAGGAGTATAAAGCTCCCATATGATTTGATGTATGCAAGAAAGAAAAAAGGTTGAATTTACCTTACTTGACTTGTCACATGCACAAAATACCTCCATGAACCTAAAGTTGCTGAAGAAGAGCTGGAAAAAACAGTAAAATCATTTCTTTCCAACTACAGGCTTCTACATTGAGTGGGACCCTATCCCTCTAGGTGATCGACTCCTTTTTCAGAAATTTTAGAGAAATCTTAACTGATAAACATGAATAAGTTGTCTCTTTTTGTCCAATAAGCTACTTTTTATCCTCTGTTAACTTTATCAACTTTTGAAAGTCTCAATGAAAATTTCTGTTTTCAAAAAATGGAACATACAATGGAACATATTTAAATGTACATGAAGATCAGCAGTTAACATGGTTATTAATAAAGAACAGCTTATAGAATATTTTTTGTTTGAAATTAAGAAAGAAATACTGTGGGGGACATTACAGAATTTCAAGTGTTTTTTGTTTTTGTTTTTTTCCGCCAGATTTTCTGCTTAAAGCCTACAGAATCAATGTTTCTTTACAAGGCAGGGTTTGGTGGAGTGGTGCTCAGAGCAGACCAGTTTTGATAGAGGTGGTAAAGATAATCTAAGACATTTCTGAGGAGTAGGTAGATGGATAAGTAGACAGTCTGGTTTTCCTTCCAAGAGACCCTGGGCACAGACAGGCCTGGAAGACAGCTTTCGTATATTTAACTAACTTAACCAGAGTAGGGGAGAAGGCAATGGCAACCCAAGCCAGTACTCTTGCCTGGAAAATCCCATGGATGGAGGAGCCTGGTAGGCTGCAGTCCATGGGGTCGTGAAGAGTCGGATATGACTAAACGACTTCACTTTCACTTTTCACATTCATGCATTGGAGAAGGAAATGGCAGCCCACTCCAGTGTTGTTGCCTGGAGAATCCCAGGGACGGTGGAGCCTGGTGGGCTGTCGTCTATGGGGTTGCAGAGAGTTGGACACGACTGAAGCAATGTAGGAGCAGCAGCAACCAGGGTAGAAAAGAGACCAACTTCAATCCTATATTTATGACTATTGAATTATAATGTACTTTTGTATCCTAATACCCATGTCTACTTTTATATACTTTGTGTAATTCTGGATTTTTTATTTATTTTGGGAGCACATTCTATAGGAAAATATGTGCTTTAAAGGAGTTAATATAATTTCTTATTGTTACTGGCAAATAAGTTACTATTGAACAAATTTTCCATTATGAATCTTATCTCATATAATCTATATCCTAAATTAGCATAATGACAAGAAACTAGATGGACATATATTGCATTCAGTAAGTAGAAAGCTGTAATTTATAGAATACCAGGAATTTTATTAAAAAATTACAACCAGGGATTTTTTTTTTTCTATTTGTCAGCTCACTTCAGTTAAGTCACTCAGTCGTGTCTGACTCTTTGCCACCCCATGGACTGCAGCATGCTGGGCCTTCCAGTCCATCACCAACTACCAGAGTTTACTCAAACTCATGTCCATCGAGTTGGTGATGCCATAAAACCATCTCATCCTCTGTCATCCCCTTTTCCTCTCACCTTAAATCTTTCCCAGCATCAGGATCATTTCAAATGAGTCAGCTCTTTGCATCAGGTGGCCAAAGTATTGGAGTTTCAGCTTCAACATCAGTCCTTCCAATGAATATTCAGTACTGATTTCCTTTAGGATGGATTGGTTGGATCTCCTTGCTGTCCAAGGGACTCACAAGAGTCTTCTCTAACATCACAGTTCAAAAACAATTCTTTAGCTCTCAGCTTTCTTCATAGTCCAACTCTTACATCCATACATGATTATTGGAAAAACAATAGCCTTGACTAGACAGATCTTTCTTGGCAAAGTAATGACTCTACTTTTTAATATGCTGTCTAGGTTGGCATAACTTTCCTTCCAGGGAGTAAGTATCTTTTAATTTCATGGCTGTAATTACCATCCGCAATGATTTTGGGGCCCTCAAAAATAAAGTCTGCCTCTGTTTCCACTGTTTTCCCATATATTTACCATGAAGTGATGGGACTGGATGCCACGATCTTTGTTTTCTGAATGTTGAGCTTTAAGCCAACTTTTTCACTCTCCTCTTTCACTTTCATCAAGAGGATCTTTAATACTTCTTCACTTTCTGCCATAAGGATGGTGTCATCTGCATATTTGAGGTTATTGATTTTTCTTCTGGCAATCTTCATTTGATCTTGTGTTTCATCCAGCTCAGCATTTCTCATGATGTTTTCTGCATATAAGTTAAATGAGCAAGGTGACAATAGACAGCCTTGACGAACTCCTTTTCTTATTTGGAACCAATCTGTTGTTCCACGTCCAGTTCTAACTGTTGTTTTCTGACCTGTATACAGGTTTCTCAAGAGGCAGGTCGGGTGGTCTGGTATTCCCTTGTCTTTCAGAATTTTCCACAGTTTATTGTGATCCACACAGTCAAAGGCTTTGGCATAGTCAATAAAGCAGAAATAGATGTTTTTCTGGAACTCTCTTGCTTTTTCCATGATCCAGCTGATGTTGGCAATTTGATCTCTGGTTCCTCTGCCTTTTTTAAAACCAGCTGGAACATCTGGAAGTTCACAGTTCACGTATTGCTAAAGCCAGGCTTGGAGGATTTTGAAAATTACTTTACTAGCATGTGAGTGCTACTGTGCCATAGTTTGAACATTCTTTGGCTTTGTCTTTCTTTGGGATTGGAATGAAAACTGACCTTTTCCAGTCCTGTGGCCACTGCTGAGTTTTCCAAATTTGCTGGCATATTGAGTGCAGCACTTTCACAGCATCACCTTTTAAGATTTGAAATAGCTCAACTGGAATCCCATCACCTCCACTAGCTTTGTTCATAGTGCTGCTTCCTAAGGCCCACTTGACTTCACATTCCAAAATGTCTGGCTCTAGGTGAGTGATCATACTATTGTGATTATCTGGGTTATGAAGAATTTTGTTGTACAGTTCTTCTGTATATTCTTGCCACCTCTTCTTATTATCTTCTGCTTTTGTGAGTTCCATACCATTTCTGTCCTTTATTGAGCCCACCTTTGCATGAAATATTCCCATGGTATCTCCAATTTTCTTGAAGAGATCTCTAGTCTTTCCCATTCTATTGTTTTCCTATATTTCTTTGCACGATCACTGAGGAAGGCTTTCTTATTTCTCCTTACTATTCTCTGAAACTCTACATTCAAATGGGTGTATCTTTCCTTTTCTCCTTTGCTTTTCACTTCTCTTCTTTTTACAGCTATTTGTGAGGCTCCTCAGGCAGCCATTTTGCTTTTTTACATTTCTTTTTCTTGGGGATGGTCTTTATTCCTGTCTCCTGTACAATGTCACAAACCTCTGTCCATAGCACATTAAGTACTCTGTGTATCAGATCTAGTCACTTAATTCTATTTCTCACTTCCACTATATAATTGTAAGGGATTTGATCCTAAGGGATTTGATTTAGGTCATACCTGAATGGCCTAGTGGTTTTCCCTACTTTCTTCAATTTAAGTCTGAATTTGGTAATAAGGTGTTTATGATCTGAGCCACAGTCAGCTCCCAGTCTTATTTTTGCTGACTGTATACAGCTTCTCCATCTTTGGCTGCAAAGAATATGATCAATCTGATTTTGGTGTTGGCCATCTGGTGATGTCGATGTGTAGAGTCTTCTCTTGTGTTGTTGGAAGAGGGTGTTTACTATGACCTGTATGTTCTCTTGGCAAAAGTCTGTTAGCCTTTGCACTGCTTCATTCTGTACTCCAAGGCCAAATTTGCCTGTTACTTCAAGTATATCTTGACTTGCTACTTTTGCATTCCAGTCCCCTATAAGAAATTGTATAATTAATAGGATTTTAAATAAGATTTTTAATAAGAGATAAGAAATCAATAAGTTTCAATGGATCAGTTTTTAAAATAAGTAATTATAATAGTGATAAAGAAAAAGTAAATATTTCTCTAATATATATTTTTGTATAACTTATGATTTTAATCTTTTTTTATGTCTTAGTCTTATTTTACTCTATTCTGAAAATATCTTTAAGGTCAGTACTTTATATATTCTGCTATATCCTGTTAATAGATATAACACCTAGCACATTGCACATGTTTAAAATAGACTGTTAATAGCAAAACACATGGAGCTTACTTTAATAAGCATTGTACAAAGGCTGACTATGATGGAACCAATATAGCTTATAAAACAGCTTGGAATTCACATTTGTGTTTTTATGCCTTATTTGTTTATTTTGTTCCAGATTTTTACTGAATTTCACCCTAATGGTCCTTACTGCTGAAAGGGCTTTGCTAAAATATTTGTTTATTTGGCAAACATGTATTAAATACCTACTGAGTGCCAAGTATTAAGTAAGGGACAGGATTTAAAGTTTAAAGAAAGTATACCTTCACATAAATATGCATAAAAATGATTTTTATGATTCTTAAAAATTACTGATTGATAAAATTTGAAGTAAGTGAAGACACAAAGAATATATGGTGACAGATTATGATAAGGTTGTGATGGAAAAATAGAGGAGATGAGAAAGGATAATGGAACTTCATTTAGAGCAAATCAGAAAAATTGTTCTATAGGAGAAAAAATGTTCTATAGAAAGAAGATGAATAGAAAATTCAAGAACACAGGACAGAATTGAAATGGTTAGAATCCATAAAAATATGTTAGCCAGGGTAATAAATCTTATTTTCAATTAAAAATCTTTCATATGATCTTCTTGTACTTTTATAGGATTACTCTGACTGTTTTATATGAAGTGAACTTGGACTTGGATTGTGGAGATGGAGGATGTGTGAATCTGTGTGTGTGTGTGTGTGTGTGTGTGTGTGTATGTGATGTGACTAAGATCACTTCTTGATCAATTAGATGAGGCTGGTGAGAGAGATGATGATGTAAGAATGCCTCCCAGTTTGGCAACATGGGCAACTGAATCAATAGCATTGCAATTTCTTGAGATGAAAAAATGAGATTAAAAATAAATTGTTAGAAGGAAAGGAAGTTAAGATAAGTAGATGATAAATGCAAAGTTGCATGTGTGTAGGTATATATATATATATGGAAGTGAAACTGTTAGTCACTCAGTCATATCCAACTATTTGTGATCTCATGGACAGGCTCCTCTGTCCATAATTCTTGAAGCAAGAATAATGGAGTGGGTTGCCATGCCCTTTTCCAGGGAATCTTCCCAACCCAGGGATTGAACTCGGGTATCTTTCATTGCAGGCAGATTTTTTACTATTTGAGCCA
Organism: Bos mutus; assembly: GCF_027580195.1. Taxonomy (NCBI): domain Eukaryota; kingdom Metazoa; phylum Chordata; class Mammalia; order Artiodactyla; family Bovidae; genus Bos; species Bos mutus. Next base: position 40,175,287 of record NC_091628.1, on the reverse strand, counting down.
TTAGGCAACACCACCACCCCCCAGCCCACACACACACACACACACACACACACACATACGTGTGTTTGTGTTAAGTCACTTCAGTCGTGTCTGACTCTTTGCCACCCTATGGACTGTTGCCCTTCAGGCTTCTCTGTCCATGGGGATTCTCCAGGCAGGGATACTGGAGTGGGTTGCCATGTCCTCCTCCCCACCTGATCTGCCTCTTGAGAAATTTGTATGCAGGTCAGGAAGCAACAGTTAGAACTGGACATGGAACAACAGACTGGTTCCAAATAGGAAAAGGAGTACGTTAAGGCTGTGTATTGTCACCTTGCTTATTTAACTTATATGCAGAGTACATCATGAGAAACACTGGGCTGGAAGAAGCACAAGCTGGAATCAAGATTGCCAGGAGAAATATCAATAGCCTCAGATATGCAGATGACACCACCCTTATGGCAGAAAATGAAGAAGAACTAAAGACCCTTTTGATGAAAGAGAAAGAGGAGAGTGAAAAAGTTGGCTTAAAACTCAACATTCAGAAAACAAAGATCATGGCATCTGGTCCCATCACTTCATGGCTAACAGATGGGGAAACAGTGGAAACAGTGTCAAACTTTATTTTGGGGGGCTCCAAAATCACTGCAGATGGTGATTGCAGCCATGAAATTAAAAGATGCATACTCCTTGGAAGAAAAGTTACGATCAACCTAGACAGCATATTAAAAAGCAGAGACATTACTTTGCCAACAAAGGTCCGTCTAGTAAAGGTTATGGTTTTTCCAATAGTCATGTACAGATGTAAGAATTGGACTATAAAGAAACCTGAGCACTGAAGAATTGATGCTTTTGAATTGTGGTGTTGGAAAAGACTCTTGAGTGTCACTTGGACAGCAAGGACACCCAACCAGTCCATCCTACAGGGAATCAGTCCTCAATATTCACTGGAAGCACTGATGTTGAAGCTGAAACTCCAATACTTTGGCCACCTGATGCGAAGAGCTGACTCATTTGAAAAAACCCTGATGCTGGGAAAGATTGAAGGTGGGAGGGGAAGGGGATGACAGAGGATGAGATGGTTGGATGGCATCACTGACTCAATAGGCATGAGTTTGAGTAAACTCCGGTAGTTGGTGATGGATAGGGAGGCCTGGCATGCTGCAGTCCATGGGGGTCTCAGTCCACGACTGAGTGACTGAACTGAACTGAACTTATATAGTGTTAAAGGTATATGTATATATATATATATATATATATATATATATATACACTATAATATATATAGTATTGTGATGCTGTATGATATCTAATGTATATATTAATGTAACTATCCTGTCAAATAAATGGTACTAAAGCAACACAAAAAGAAGATATCACCTTTTTGGAAAAATGAAAGAAGTACTCCAAGCTGAGCTAATAAGCCTTCAGTAGTCAGTAGTTAATAGAAGGAACTGAGATAGGAAAGAAAATCAAAGAGAGACAGTTTGAAAGAAAGAAAAGAAAGAGAAGTCACTCAGTTGTGTCTGACTCTTTGTGACCCCATGGACTGTAGCCTACCAGGTTCCTCTGTTCATGGAATTCTCCAGGCAAGAATACTGGAGTGGGTTGCCATTTCCTTCTCCAGGGCATCTGCTGGACCCAGAGATTGAACCTGAGCCAGGTTGAGGGGTAGGAGAAAATAACTAGTAGATGGTGAGTGTAAAAAGTAAAAAGAGAGAGAGAGAGAAAATGAGGGGAGAGGGAAGGGAAGGTGATGGTAGAGATTCAAGTATATTATGGTTAATTGTGTGAAAGGAGCACTGAAAAGTATCCATCTGATTTGAGAGACATGTAGATTATTGGTAGTCTCAGATATGTAGTTTTTGAAATTATAAGGGTGGGAATCTGATTAGAAAAACAAGTGATTCTTTCAGACCTTTGAACATGATTGAGAGAAGAAAAAGTAGAAAGTATTTTGATGGAAATGTGGAATGAAAAACAATTGGTTGTGTCTGTTTTAAAATGAGAGTCACTATGGAATGTTTGTATGTTGTTAGAATAATGATTAAGAGAAGGATGCTTAAGATTCAGAGGAAAGAAGTGTTTAAGAAGGCTTGAAGGTGGGACTTGGCTCCAAAAAGATGGTTATACCAGTTTTTGATAGGAAAGAAGATATGTCCACCATTATTAATGAGCTAGATGATGGAAAAGAGACTTAAAAACCATGTAGACATGGAGACTTCTTGGATACAATATGAGAAGTTTTGTGTCAAATAGTTTTTATTTTCTCAATGATTTAATTGGGATGTGAAGTCTTACTTTTTCACTGGAATCCACACAGAG